>NC_088302.1:52993554-53223936 GCF_032854445.1 Liolophura sinensis | reverse complement strand
AAAGATAATTTGTTGACATGCAACATAGTGCTAGGTGCCATGGTTCAGTGCCATTTATCTACATTAACATCCGACATCCAATATAATGCTACACTCCGGGATTATAAAGGACGATTTGTTGACATGCGACATATTGCTACACCCTGGAGTTGTAGAGGACGAATTGCTAACATACGACGGAATGCTACACTCCGGGGTTATGAAGAACGATTTGTTGACATACGACGTAATGCTGCCCTCCAGGGTTATGAAGAACGATTTGTTGCATACGACTTAGTGCTACCCTCCAGGGTTATGAAGGACGATTTGTTGACATACGACTTAGTGCTTTCCTCCAGGGTTATGAAGAACGATTTGTTGACATACGACTTAATGCTACCCTCCAGGGTTATGAAGAAAGATTTGTTGACATACGACTTAGTGCTACTCTTCAGGGTTATGAGGAACGATTTGTTGACATACGACGTAATGCTACCCTCCGGGGTTATGAAGAACGATTTGTTGACATACGACTTAATGCGACCCTCCAGGGTTATGAAGAACGATTTGTTGACATACGACGTTATGCTACCCTCGGGTTGGTACCCGCGGGTTATAAAAGGCAGTTTGTTGACATGCAACATACTGCTAGGCGCCATGGTTCAGTGTCATTAATCTTCATTAAATTATATTAAAGTTGAACATCCACGCAGAAGAGCAGACAAAAATTCCACGAGATCAGGTAATCCCGTACAGCACTTCAGAATGAATTCCCTATTGCCAAATTTAGGCGTCGCCAACACTTACAAACCATCGGATCATGATCGCTCTCAGTAACCCAGGTCATCCTCTGAAAACCAGCTATGGCTTTACACTCCATAATAGAAACCGACACAATCAAAACATTACCTACGATTAATTTCCATCTATTCTTGAAAGGTCTCTTGTACAGACATAAGTTATACGAAACCCTGTCAATCCTAACAATATGACTCGGTGTTGCAGCCACACGAAAACATGTCTAATCAACAGACACGAGAGCCTAATTAACTCACAACCGTTAAAATTCATTATCTATGCCTGGTCCTTACACTCAAACCAAGTAAATTTTAAATTATTCACGGCACTAGGCGCCGGTGCTGTACATAAAATATAGGGTTGCCTTACGTTGTAGTGTGTACATCGTAAAACAACGGCATGGCTTTCTAATTAACATTGGCATATGTACTTAATATCAGTCATGTTTTTTTCTAACATCACACAGCTAGTTTATTTCTGACATTTACACAACTACGTGTACATGTACCAATTTTTTTCCAATATATAATGTGTCGAGTCGGAATCGGAATCAAATTTCATCTGAGCTATACCTTATGATTACTCTCCAAAAGTTGACCAGCCTGTGAATGAGAGTCTCACAAAAACACTTACAACTATCTATACATATGATAAGATAAGTGAGTACTGATAGAAGCTGACCATTCTTGCGGGCTATACATGTGGGGCTACTAGTTTCTGCAGAGGAATAAAATTAATCTCCAGTTTAGTACAGTATAGTAATATTATATTTCGGGGAATAGCCTCTTTTAGAAACAGAGAAACAAGTGATTCATGTATTTGGAAGTATCATATGCTGGCAATGGTAAAAACGTACAAACAACCGGACTAAAACTGTGCAATGCTATTTTCTTGACACATCTTTTTGTGATGAGAGTTACTTAAGTCCTGAACTAAACTTTAACTTAAAGTTAGTTTAACAATATACATATTACAAAAGAGCAATATAACTGGCTTGAACTTACTGAGTGGCTTATACTTGAAGTTTACATCTTCCAGGTAAAGCCTGTAGGTTATACCCAGTGTCAGGTGAATATCTCCTTTGTAATAACATTCCGACAGGTTTTCACTGACACGATGTGATGGTAACCTTGACAGCCTTTCATAGGAGTCACTGATTATACTACTCTATCATACAGGATAAATATTTACCTGTCCACTGGCGTTTGATCATCTTAATCCCGTCCTACAATATCATACACGACTCGCCTTCTCACAGACAATCCTATATCATTCCCCGATCGACGCTAATGCGATTAGACCTCAATGTACATACCTGTGACATACGATACCTGGCAGAAATAATGGAGGCCTCGAACATGCCTTCACTACTCGTCGGCCATTCTCACGACAGATAAATTAAGAGGAGGTATAGGTTAACAGGCATGCACAGCTTGGGCTCACACCCGCTTAAGTATCATCTGACTTCTACCCGATGCAGAGATCACACACGCAGATTTGTGGGAACTCAGTCCACAAGAGATAATCTCCGAAGAGACTAAAGGTAGTTCATGTAAAGTGATCCCCCATGCAATCACCGAAAGTATAATGGTGCGAATGTCTGGCGCTCTGCAGTGTGTCACTTGGAATGGGGTAAGAAATGATTACAACATAAGAGTGCGTAAATAAGCAGAAAACGCTATATTCGAGATAAGCGTAGACGGTTCTTTTCTCTGCCTAATCAAATAGTGTAATACTGTCACCGTCACTTTGTTTATACTTCAAAGGCCACTTACACAAAACACACAAAAAAATATTTTTTCGTAAATGACGTTGCTTATGGCACTATAACATAAACAATGTTTTTTACGAAAAAAGTTTTACGAAAAAAAAAGGAGAAATGTGACTTATGAAGTTTTGTTTAAAGTTGTCTCAGGTGATTTCTATTGGGCTTTTACAGGCTGTGGCGTCATCCTTTACACGGTAATGTAGTTTCTCGGTTATGACTGAAAACATATACATATGTTCTTGATGAATATCGGCTCATTTGTTGGCATTCGGTGTGTCAATATGCTTGGTTACACCGACTTGTACTGCTGAGAACACTGGTCACGTGAATGTCCTCTTCTTACGACGAACTCCCCAGAAGTAGCAACATTTTACGTTTATAGAGTGGGCCGAATTAACAGCAGTCATGACATTCCACGTTTGTAGGATGGACTCATCAGCAGTCATGACAAGCCAGGTTTATAGGGTGGACTCATCAGCAGTCATGACATGTCACGTTTATAGGACGGACTCATCAGCAGTCATGACATGCCACGTTTACAGGATGGACTCATCAGCAGTCATGAAACATCAGGTTTATAGAGTGGGCTGGATTAAAAGCCGTCATGACATGTCACGTTTATAGGATGGACTCATCAACGGTCATAACATGTCAGATTTATAGGGTAGTCTCATCAGCAGTCATGACACGTCAGGTTTATAGAGTGGGCCGGACTAACAGCCGTCATGACATGTCACGTTTATAGGATAGACTCATCAGCAGTCATGACACCTGAGGTTTCTAGAGTGGACTGGATTAACAGCCGTCATGACATGTCACGTTTATAGGATGGACTCATCAACGGTCATGACATGTCACGTTTATAGGATGGACTCATCAGCAGTCATGACACCTGAGGTTTATAGAGTGGACTGGATTAACAGCAGTCATGACATGTCACGTTTATAGGATGGACTCATCAACGATCATGACATGTCAGGTTTATAGGGTAGACTCATCAGCAGTCAAGACATGTCACGTTTATAGAGTGGGCTGGATTAACAGCCGTCTGAACACTTCACGTTTATAGGATGGACTCATCAACGGTCATGACATGTCAGGTTTATAGGGTAGACTCATCAGCAGTCATGACACGTCAGGTTTATAGAGTGGGCCGGACTGACAGCCGTCATGACATGTCACGTTTATAGGATGGACTCATCAGCAGTCATGACATCTGAGCTTTATAGAGTGGATCGGATTAACAGCCGTCATGACATGTCACGTTTATAGGATGGGCTCATCAGCAGTCATGACATGTCAGGTTTATAGGGCGTACCTGTAGTCATGACACGTCAAGTTTACAGGATGGATTCACCAGCAGTCACAACACGTCACATTTATAGAATAGGCATATCATGACATGTCATGTTAATAGGATGGACTCACCAGCAGTCATGGCGCATGTCCCGTTCACAGGATGGACTCACCAACAGTCATAGCAATTATCACGAACTCACCAACTGTCATGACACGTCACGATTACAGGGTGGACTCACCACCAGCCCCGGTACATGTCATGCTTATAGGACGGACTCACCAGCCGTCATGACATGTAACGTTTATAGGATAGAGTCACAAGCCGTCATGACACGTTACGTTTTAAAGGTGACTTACCACTCACATAGACAACACTTGAAAAGTACTTGGGCCTATTATAACATGACCATTGATGGATTGCGTTATCGTGGGTACATCGTGTACATCTAATAGCACTTGAATCTATCACTTTGTTCAGCAAAAAATATTTCTCCTGGATTGACAAAAATATGATACATGTACAAAGAACATACCTTGCACGTCTCCATTTTTGAAGGACGATTCTACATCACAACGGCTGACCTGACCGCGAGTAAGAGTTTGGTTGATTGGTTGTCCTGGTGCAGTTCCGATAACTGGTTGTTCCGGAGGAGCGCGGCTGACTGGTCGTTCTGGTAGAGCGCCATTAGTTGGCTGTTTCGGAAGAGCGCGGCGGATTAGTCGTTCTGGCACAGCTCCACTGGTTGGTCGTTCGGAAAGAGCGCGGCTGACTTGTCGTTCTGGTAGAATCCGGTTGATTGGTCGTGCGGGGTGATCTCGATCACTTGCTAGCCTCGCTGATCGCGGTCGACTGGTTGGCCTGGCTGATGCAGCTCGAGTGATGTGTCTCGCTGATTGGGGGCGGCTTGCTTGTGGTGCATACTTTGGAGGATGACTGTTTCTTGCTGGAGCATTAGAGGTCGTATGCAGGTGGCGAGTTATCGGCCGTGCAGACGCCGGACGCTTTGACGGTAAACTTGTTCCGGTGTTCTTGACTGGTTGGGAGGAGAGCGGTCTAATTACTTTACCTGCCGGCACTGACCTAACACTGGAGATTTTTGTACCCTCGCTTCCTCGACAGCCGGTGTGTCCATCATGGATTCTTTTATTGTCCGTTGTTGAAACCGCACTTGACCGTTTCTTGTAAGTCTTGCGGTCATCGTTGTTAGATCGAGCTTCAGACCCTTCGAAGGAAAGACGCACATTGTATGAGTTGATAAAGTAATTACACTTTAATAACACCCAGTTTTTAGACTGATCGAGCACTTGTGGGTCTTGTATGTGTTCTTAATAAAGAATCATATAAAACATCCCAACAGAATCTTAGTTTTGTTTAAAAGCTCCAGGAAGAGTTAAGGTGGATATAGCTGAAATGCAAAAAGAGACAGATGAATTACTGGCACGTCATGCTACGGACGCCAAACATGCATGACACACTAACCTGCCACAGCATACTGACACAGGGCCAAACATAAAAGACACCATAACCTGTCACGGCACACAGACAAGGCAAAACATACAAGACACCAGAACCTGCCAAAGCATACAGACACAGGGCCAAACATGCACAACACCGTAACCTGCCATAGCGTACCGACACAGGGCCAAACATGCATGACACTGTATAAACCTGTCACAGCATACCGACACAGGGTCAAACATGCATGACACTGTATAAACCTGTCACAGCATACCGACACAGGGTCAAACATGCATGACACTGTATAAACCTGCCACAGCGTACCGACACAGGGTAAAACATGCATGACACTGTATAAACCTGTCACAGCGTACCGATACAGGGTCAAACATGCATGACACTGTATAAACCTGTCTCAGCGTACCGTCACAGGACCAAACATGCATGACACTGTATAAACCTGTCACAGCGTACCGACACAGGACCAAACATGCATGACACTGTATAAATCTGTCACAGCATACCGACACAGAACCAAACATGCATGACACCGTTTAAAACTGTCACAGCATACCAACACAAAGCCAAGCATGCATGACACCGTATAACCCTGCCACAGCATACCGACCCAGGACCAAACATGCACGACACAGTAACCTGTCACAGCTTACCCACACAGAGCCAAACATGCATGACACCGTATAACCCTGCCACAGCATACCGATCCAGGGCCAAACATGCACGACACAGTAACCTGTCACAGCTTAACCACACAGAGCCAAACATGCATAACACCGTAACCTGCAGCAGCATACCGACACAGGGTCGAACATGCACGACACAGTAGCCTGTCACACCACATCCACACAGAGTCAAACATGCCTGACACCGCAACCTGCCACAGCATACCGACACAGGGCCAAACATGCATGACAACGTAACCTGCCACAGCCTAGCGACACATGGTCGAACAGTCTACTGAACTTTCTGCGGACAATCCACATCGAAACTTCTGACTGTAATGTCACTTTAATGCGTACGTAGCAATGTCTCCAGGACAACATGCACTATCCCCTACACACAAGCTACGGGGGCCGTAGCACCAGTATTATTCCCAAGTACATTCTGGAGCCACATATGTTACTTGATCGACATACAAGGACAATAAATGAGTATTCCATCCGGGTTAATAGGTCAATGGTGAAAGTCAACAGTAAGGTCAAAACAACATTAGACTTGATAGGACACAGACCCCCATTACAACTTCCGTTTTTCGGTAGGGACGATTGTAGTTCTGTGAATTTTAGGGTATAAAGTCTTTTTTTGCTCCCAGGCGTCCATTTTTGGTGAACAGGTGCATGCTTGGTATTAAAATGCTGGAAACTGTCTAAACTTTGAGGAGGCATGAGCTTTATTGATGAAAGTTTGAAATTCTGGGCGAGAGGACACAAGGTGTGAGGTAGTGATGAGGCTGCGAGTGACGTCCCCTTGGCGTTGCTAGGCACGCCTCCCAGCTGCCGGCATGGAAAGGTCCAGATTTTGACGGTCAACCTATGTCAAGATTTTTATGGCTTCTTTCTCACAGGCTGGGCCAGGTATGCACCAAAGCTTAATGGCCACGGAATGTTTGGGACTGAGCTACAGCGCTAGACGTTAACATTGTCGCTTATGGAAAATTAATGGGGGTCCGAGGCCAATTGCGCTGGAACACGCCAAAATGGAGGGAAGAAAATGAGAGCTGCGGGCTGGAATTTGAAATTGTCAGATGGCTTGTTGTTTTAATTGTTACAATCGTTGTTCTTTAGGTAATGACTGCCTTTATATGCGTTATACCAGAAGTCTCCTTGTGTGGGAACAGGGAAGTGTGGTCCTCTCAATTATAACAACAATGCCACATCATTCAAATGGATTATCATAAAAAAATGCACTATAGAAACTGAAGCACCGCGGTTCGTTTGTGATCCGCGAAGTTATGATTTCAAGTTTATGTATTTCACAATAGGACCTCACTTTGGTCACGTGATTACCCATCAGAATCACACGAGCAAGAAAAGGCGCTGAAACGTAGCGTCACTGGTATTTACCCGCCCACTAAGCTTCAGTTGGCTGCAGTTTCAAGGAGAACATGTCTGTTTAATTAACTCAGTTCTGGTTTAACATGTCCAGTTACTCAGCTTTGTTCCATCACGCCAACGCGTTTAGAATATTTTCAAGCTGGCACTGTAAAACAAATGTCTTAAATTCTAAACAAGTGACATTTAAAATATTGCAAATAACATAACTGCATGTCTTTTTGCATAGTCCTGATTAAGCCATGGCAACCATGGTTACTATTAAGTATTCACATGAGCAGTTAGAATAAAACCCTAAATGAAATAAATTGACAAGTCTGTATTTCACCCGTTATATGACAATAACGTCGCTGATCTTACAGTAGGGCAATATCCTGTTGTTTCTATATAACCATAGACCCCTGACCTGTTCGTGCAACCCACCAGATAAGGGATACTAAGTCATGTTCATATTCGTGTTACATACACAAACGATTGTTATCAGCAGAGAGAAGCCATAACCATTGATAAGGATCCTTCGGAAGACCACACTATTGACTAACACAAATGTGTAAGACACTGGATGAAGGCCTGTTTCAAGCTTCACAAAAGTATCACTGTACTTCCCACTGTTCAGTCCTACAGCTCAATATCCTCATATATGGGGTGGATGGATTGCATTATTGGTGAAAACCAGCAATTGTTTCATTTAACTAATTAATCTTCAGACTTCACCAAACTCGCCTTACCATCAAGATTTATATTTTGTGAAAATGGACAAAATCATACTTACAAGAAAATAGCGTATTTTCTCCAAATTGAACTCGTTTCTTTGCTATGTCCGTCATGTTGGTTGGTTAATTGATAGTCCAGTACTCTACAGCGCCCAAGCAACATGACCGCCTTTAATTGTTCTGATATATTTGGTAAAATGATACCCTATATGTTCCTGTTGTACATACATGCAAACGTTCGATGAATTCAGTTATTTTCGTTAATGGGTCGGTTACTTCCCGTCACCATTAAGTCTTTAGACGTGATTCCGTGACGGTTCACATCACACAAACTACCATATAATATGGTGAGATATTGTGTACAACAACGACCGCTATGCAGAAGTAGGCCAACCCTAATCACGCAGACATCACACAGGCCTTGTCTTAGTTTCCACACCGTTGATTCATTCGTCAGTCAGGCGTCTAATTCCCAGCCTTTAATCTTAACAAAATAACCAGTCAGGAGCTCTGGGTGTGTCAATGTTGGACAAAAGCCAGTGCTTTTTCAGTCTCGTTCGGATACTACCCACGTTTATATAAGCTGTACGTGTTGTTTTGCTGTCGTCAATGAAGGAAGACAGAAGAAATGGGATATTCTGGAATATCCCACAAAAACATAATAGAGAGCGTTTGATTCTTTGGATGCATAGCCAGACCGTGTAATATTCACAAAAATCAACACTCTGTTTCTTATTTCACATCTCTTGAATAGCGTTTTACACATGAAATAGCATGTCGTGGCGTATCAAAGTTCACCTTTCATTTGGCCTATTAAACTACGGCCATACTGGAGCTAAATATGAGTTGGTGGGGCATACCTTCTGGTGTCTTCGGCATCGCGTTCCAGTGAGGCAGCGCTGTAAATAGACCAACATTACCCCATACAGCTTGCTGTAAGCGGAAACGTCATATGATCGATATTATGTTTAAAGCGACATTAAACACCAAGTCCAAGAAACCTTTCCTTGCGGTCGCCCTATGGAGATATTAAGGCATAATTTACTAACTTCACTGGTTCTTGTTGATAACCATATTCAAACAAATTTCGCTTCTACAATGGCGGTTAGTTTTTGGGTAATTTTCACAAGCTGCTGACGAACTTTTCCAAGGGACGTATATACATGTATATATAGTGGTGTTCAATGAACAAATTAAGGCTGCTCAAACAGTTCAATGAAGGTAGAAACTTCTCAGTTGTCATAATAATACACAAATGAGAGAGTCTTATAGTCAATCGTCGAACCCCACGGGCTTCGCCTTGGAATGCAACAACACGCTTAACACTGGTGTTACTGAATGACCAGACCGTTTTGTCACCAGTCCCTGTGAATTAATGGGCGAGTTACAAACAATAGTATATCAGCCTGTAGCCTACCAGCTATAAGTTAATCAGATTAGCTGACGAATTTAAACGTTGTAGAGCTACATGCATAGCGCCAGATGGCCATACACTGAGCTGTTAAACTCGAAAGGTAAAGGAGTTTCCACAAATAGCTTCTAGACTTTATATAATAAGCCGGATTACACCAGAAGTGACGGAGCCCTGGTCTCCACAAAATCAGATGTAATACGTGTGACATACTGTGGTATTTCACAAACACCATATTCTTAACAAAAATCTCGCCCCCCTTCCCCCTCCCAACTTAATGGTTTACCGCAATGTTGGGACTCTAAGAGCTTTAGTTTCAACCCGTCTATAATGCCGAGGCTGATGACAAACAAGGCTAATTTTGCTGCTTGCGTCAGTCGCAAATTTTATTTTTGATTTATTTGATTGGTGTTGAGTACGACGAACTCAAGGAAATTTCATTTATGCGACGGGGACACCATTATGGAGGGAGGAAACTGGGCAGGGCCCTGAAGAAACAGTTGCCGTCCTACCACCCCACGTTAGGTCCATGTAATCGAATTTTGCACCTGGCTTAACTTTCATGACAATATATAATAAACAGGTATGTCACCATAGTAAATACGCTTGGCATAGTGTTGCGACAGCCCGAAGGCCCACAGCGTAAGGGGACGGTCATACACGCAGGCATCAGCATTTGACCAAATGGGGTTACGGTAATTTTTCCTGTCTAGTTTGAATGTAGTCAGGTTTTGCCCAAACCACATAAATCCGACCATCGTTATGGGGGTATATATTGGGTTGATGTTCAGTGTTTAAATATCGACCGGTCAGCGCAAAACACCAAGTTAATAAATAAATAACACATTGTTACTAGCATAGACTAAATGATGAACAGTGCAATTAGAGTTTTCAGTGAAAGATTCGTTCCAACTAAAACCATTCCTTGTCATATTGATCCTCTACGGTAAATTCATTATGACTGAATCATTTAAAAGTGCCTTGTCTTTCCAACAAAATTTCTTGATCATCAATACTATAACCTCTGTTTACAGGCTGTAAGACTTGATCATCAATACTATAACAGCTGTTCCCAGGCTGTAAGACTTGATCATCAATACTATAACAGCTGTTCACAGGCTGTAAGACTTGATCATCAATACTATAACAGCTGTTCCCAGGCTGTAAGACTTGATCATCAATATTATAACAGCTGTTCACAGGCCGTAAGACTTGATCATCAATATTATAACAGCTGTTCCCAGGCTGTAAGACTTGATCATCAATACTATAACCTCTGTTCACAGGCTGTAAGACTTGATCATCAATACTATAACAGCTGTTCCCAGGCTGTAAGACTTGATCATCAATACTATAACAGCTGTTCCCAGGCCGTAATCATCAATACTATAACAGCTGTTCCCAGGCTGTAAGACTTGATCATCAATACTATAACCTCTGTTCACAGGCTGTAAGACTTGATCATCAATACTATAACAGCTGTTCACAGGCTGTAAGACTTGATCATCAATACTATAACAGCTGTTCCCAGGCTGTAAGACTTATCATCAATACTATAACAACTGTTCCCAGGCTGTAAGACTTGACCATCAATACTATAACAACTGTTCCCTGGCTGTAAGTCTTGATCATCAATACTAAAACAACTGTTCCCTGGCTGTAAGTCTTGATCATCAAACTAACATGCCTGACAGTCTTCAAAAGTTGAAGCATTTCATTACAAAATTAAAAACAGCTCCCATGTACCGCTTATAAAAACACTGCTAATAAAACCTTTTGGCATTTTGATATATATTATATTTTATAGTGATACAATCGTACATGTACTGTACACCAGGTTCTCCGGGGTGCATTTTGTTTGGCAGTTTGGTTCATGTTTGTGCCTGCCACAAATTCACATGTTTAGTGTATTAATACTGATATTTGCCTGCCAGTTCTCTGGTTGTATTGTCTGCCATAAGATTCCATGCTCAGTGTTCTGGTTATATTTTTCTACCACAGAATTCCATACTCAGTGCCCTGGTTGTGTTTGCTTGCCACACTATTCCATTTTCAGTGCCCTGGTTGTATTTGCCTGCCACAGGATTCAATTCCCAGTCCCCTGGTTGATTGAAGGATAGTGTTTATCGGTCCTGTGTTATGATTTCTTAGCCAGCAGGACAAAATTCCGAGGTGACACACTGGGGTCAAACACTGGAACAAGGACACTGTCCAAACCTACAGGGGAAACAATAATGGTACTTTTACAAAAACATGAAATAACCAAACATACACGTAATGGGACAGTATCAATGTAAAATAACCAAACATACAGGTAATGAAACAGATTTAAAAGAGACACTAATAACATGTAATAACCAAACAAACAGGTGATGAGGCAGACTTACAACAGACACTATCAATGTGAAATAACCAAACAAACAGGTGATGAGGCAGATTTACCGGAGACAATATCAATGTGAAATAACCAAACAAACAGGTAATGAGGCAGATTTACAAGAGACAGTATCAATGTGAAATAACCAAACAAACAAGTAATGAGGCCGAATTACCAGAGACAGTATCAATGTGAAATAACCAAACAAACAGGTCTTTATCAATGTGAAATAACCACACGAAACAGTGTACATGAGCTCAAGACAGAGACAGACTTCACCATACATCCAAACATAGGTGAAGTTTGCACTGGCAAGTTTTGGCTAATACTCATGAAAGTTCATAATTATAACACATGCTATATCATTTAGAGAAGATTTCTTTTCAAAGAAGTCTTGGCCAAATGTGGTCTTGATTATAGAACTGTGCAAATAGTCCCACAAGTGTAGTCAAGTGAATAGTATCAGGAAGAATCCAACGAAGAGTGAGTGTCCAAGGCCAGGATATATTTATTTATTTGATTGAAGTTTTCCGCCATAATAAGGAATATTTTACTTCTATGACTGTGGCCAGAATCATGGTGGCAGAAAACCATGCAGCTCCCGTGGGAACCAGACCAGGGCTGATAAATTTATTTATTTCATTTGAGTGTTATGCCATATTAAGCAGTATTTTACTTACACGACTGCAGCCAGCATTATGGTGGGAAGAAAGTGTGCAGAGCCCGTGGGAATCAGACGAGCATTGAACACACACGTGTGGTTAAACACTGTGCACTGTCCTCACTGAGATACATTCCACTGTCCAGTTTGTTCTAATGTTTACAATTATCCTGAATGACACAGAAGTACCAGTAAATAACATAACCACTGTGTGTCTAATACTGAGAGAAATCAATCTTACCATACTCCCAGAGGTACAGCTGTCTGTCCAGCAAGATAAGGGTCTCTATGACAGGTGCTAGGGCCAGGCGGAGAGTGTAGAAGGCCACCACGTCTCTCCAGCGGCCGATCTGTGTCTGGGCCGAGTGGAGCTGAGCCTCTGACAGGTCAGGATCAACGTCAAGCTTCTTCAAGCAGACCTCAGCATACCTGTGGAAACATTCACAGATGACTTCAGGTCATGATCACAGTCCAAAGATGGGCAAACCTTGTGGGAAATGCAAATAC
This sequence comes from Liolophura sinensis, assembly GCF_032854445.1. Classification (NCBI taxonomy): domain Eukaryota; kingdom Metazoa; phylum Mollusca; class Polyplacophora; order Chitonida; family Chitonidae; genus Liolophura; species Liolophura sinensis. The sequence goes on along the minus strand of NC_088302.1, from coordinate 53,210,892 downwards.
TGTAATACAAGTCTAATTCAATGTTTATGTTTTCTAGAGTAACCTTTGCACAAAACATTATCTAGTTCTAAGGTGGTGTGACATGGGGTTACTCTAATAGGGACCAATGTCCACATGGAACACCCGACACCCAAAGTGCTGTGACATGGGGTGACTCTAACAGCGACCAATGTCCACATGGAACACCCGACACCCAAAGTGGTGCGACATGGGGTTACTCTAATAGAGATCATTGGCCACATGGAACACCTGACACCCAAGGTGGTGTGACATGGGGTTACTCTAATAGGGACCACTGGCTATATGGAACACCTGACACCCAAGGTGGTGTGACATGGGGTTACTCTAATAGGGATCATTGGCTACATGGAACACCCGACAACCAATATGGTGTGACATGGGGTCACTCTAACAGGGACCATTGGCCACATGGAACACCCGACACCCAAGGTGGTGTGACATGTGGTTACTCTAATAGGGACCATTGGCTACATGGAACACCCTACACCCAATATGGTGTGACATGGGGTTACTCTAACAGGGACCATTGGCTATATGGAACACCTGACACCCAAGGTGCTGTGACATGGGGTTACTCTAATAGGGATCATTGGCTACATGGAACACCCGACAACCAATATGGTGTGACATGGGGTTACTCTAACAGGGACCATTGGCCACATGGAACACCCGACACCCAAGGTGGTGTGACATGTGGTTACTCTAATAGGGACCATTGGCTACATGGAACACCCTACACCCAATATGGTGTGACATGGGGTTACTCTAACAGGGACCATTGGCCACATGGAACATCCTACACCCAAGGTGGTGAGACATGGGGTTACTCAAATAGGGATCACTGGCAACATGGAATACCCCTGAGGAGAGGGAGAAGGAGACCTGAGAGAAAGCTCTGTAACAGATGACAGGGAGACCTGAGGGGAAAAGCTTCTGTAACAGCTGACAAGGAGACCTGAGAGGAAAGCTCTGTAACAGATGACAAGGAGACCTGAGGAGAATGCTCTGTAACAGCTAACAGGGAGACCTGAGGAGAATGCTCTGTAACAGCTGACAGGGAGACCTGAGGAGAATGCTCTGTAACAGCTGACAGGGAGACCTGAGGAGAATGCTCTGTAACAGCTGACAGGGAGACCTGAGGGGAAAGCTTCTGTAACAGCTGACAGGGAGACCTGAGGAGAATGCTCTGTAACAGCTGACAGGGAGACCTGAGGAGAATGCTCTGTAACAGCTGACAGGGAGACCTGAGGGGAAAGCTTCACAGGGTAATGAACTGTAAAACAGTTATCGGGGCCTCCATACTCAATATGCTCAGTGTGCTAGCCCTGGGCAATGACCGAGGAGTCTCTCACCAATGTGGTTGCTGAGAGTTCAAGTCCAGCTTATGCTGGCTTCCTCTCTGGTCGTATGTGGAAAGGTCTGTCAGAAACCTGCGAATGATGTTGGGTTTACCATGGATATGCTTGGCTTCCTTCTACCATAAGTTAGCCATCGTTGTATCAGTGAAATATTCTTGAGTATGGTACAAATCACCAATCAAGATATCAAAAAGTATCGCAGTTCTCACAGACATAAATTTTATGCTGTCAACAGAACATACATGTATAGCATAATAGACAATACAATTAAGATTTACTGTTGGGCTTACTTGTGGAATGGTATTTCCTCTGCTTTCTTCATCGTTATCTTTATGGCACCTCTCTGGAAATTGGGATCTTTTTCCAGAATAATTTGTTGGAGCGCAGCCCTGTAGCTGTGTACTATAAGGTTTGGCCGATTTTCTGCAATGTAGCAATATATTTATGTACTTATCTGATTAGTGATTAATGCTTAGCAACAATATAAATTTGTATCAAATGTGAAAAGTTGCCCATTTCACAGTGATATAACATAAAAGAACTTTGTAACAGAAAGCTTAACTACCAGTTAAATATAGGATTCTTATCAATACATAAGACCATGATCTTCCCCTCACTGTAATTCAATACGTTATGGAGCATAAATTCAACGACTCTCCAAAGTGTTTAACGGTACATTTGTGTATGTGGTGAAACACGCACCTTTTAGTCTTTCTGCATAAGAGTCAACAAAATGACAGGCCATTTCTCGAGCAGTGTAGCTTAGTTCGTGGTCTGGCAAAGACTTCAGAGTCTCACTCATTGGGTATCCTGTGTCTTCAGAATGACAACTAGACCTTGTGCAAGAGAGCAAGAGAAAAGTGAGTGAACATGTTGGTTCAAGAAAGTTTGGGTTTCCAAAAAGATGTTCTCAAGAGAAAAGTGAGTGAACAAGCTGGTTCAGGAAAGTTTGGGTTATCCAAAAAGTTGATCTCAATTTAAATGTAGATAATATTAGCTTATATTGAGGGCTTGTTAGCTACATCTTGATCAAACTGATTACTTCCTGGCTGTTACGGTAACAATACTGTGTTATACTAACAGGTCACAGGAAGTAAAATGTGAAGAAAGCAGAAAAGAGGGTGGTCAGCTCTACCAATTCAAGAAAGCCTGTAAAACAACATTTTAACTGCCCAACACAATTCAGCCGAAAGTCTACCTACCTATGACAAGATAACTTCATATAACAGCAGCCAACAGAGCTCACGCCAACAGCTAGAGGACAGTTTACAAACAGCTTTAGCATTGTGGATGACAGATTTCCACAGGCATGTAGTCCACATAACACAAACTTTTTCATTGCGAAATCCCCACCAATTTGTGTTGATTGCCTGCTAATGTCACCCTCAGCACACGTTGTGTTTGAAGATGCCTCCCCTTTCACTTTATCATGATGAATTATCTCCCCTGAAGCATGGTCTCTTGTGAATATTCTTTTCTTTGGATCTTTTTCTGCAACTTTATTTTGTGCTAGAGAAATTACTGATTCATTAAAAAAGTTTCCAGTGTTTGCTGTCCTAAAGTCACTTATGGTTGAACACCTTTGAGTTTTCAAAAACTCTGGTGAAAATGCTCTCGAACTTTCTTGTACATTTTGGTCAATGGGTGCACAAGAGTTCGTCCTTGCTTGTCCATCAGTTACATTAGAGTTTTGCTCCCTGGATGCATAAGGCTTCTCTCCTGTATGTCCATCAGTTTGGTCAGCATTTTGGTCCCTGAGTACATCAAAATTTTCTCCTGCATGCCCATCAGTTTGCTCCGAGTTTTGGTTACATATATCCAGATTCAAAACATGTAGGAATTCTTGCATGGACACAGAGGGCTCAATCCAGTGCACTATATGACTTGGTAGCTCTTGATCCCCTTCCTCATTTGTAGATGGCACTGTTTCTTCTATACCTGTGTTTCCCTTTCTACATTTCTACAAACATAAGGAACATATAACAATGACCTGCATAAAGAAATAACTGTATTTATTCCATCCCTCCCAACTTGGCTCCCAAAACTCGCCTGCACCAAAGCTTACAGAATAAAGAGTGACACCTTAGGCCATTCTGTCTCTTTGAAATATATGTACCAGAACCAAGAATTTGTATTTAGATATTTGAATTTTTTCTGTGAGAGAATCGTTACTTTTTATTTCATTTTGCAAAAATAAATATCACAATCACCTTTCTTTTGATTTCCCGGTTCATCTGTCTAAAACACAAAATCGTAAAGATTACATACTGCATTTCAACAAAATAATGACAAACTGGAAATGTTTGGACAGGACCAGAATGTCTGTAGTGCTGGTACTCAGAGGTGTCAAGCTGTTTCCACTACAACACAGTATAATACAGTAGTTGTCCAACAGAGGACAGATGGTAAAGTTTTTAACACACCCTTCTGCTCATCATGTCTAACCTCATTCCTAAATGAACGTTTTACACTGGAGTTGTGTCTAACTTACATGCATATTTTACGGCATATTTTATACTTCTTAATTTTTTCTTTATTTTGTGAATAATCAGAAATTTTTGGAAATGGTGTCAACTATGAACTTACTGGGAGTGGTGGACCAGCTTAGCCCCCTCCATTTCAACTCTTCTAACCACAGACATATTTGACAGCTGTCACCACTGACATCATGACTGTAGGCTACTTAATTCTGGATTGATCGCTGGGGCTTTATAAAACTGCAGTTTAAGCCATTTCTCTACTCAAAGAAAGAATCTGAGAGGTATTTTGCACATTCACCTGTTACGATACATTCAGCACTGCATATTTAAATGTTTCTTTTATCCTTCGATTGCGAAACTTAAACACCATCTGTCTTGGAAGGCTATACAGCTATACTGACCTATTCTAATAGTGTTTCATAACTTGAAATTATGGACTAAACCGTACCTGTCAAACGTTGATGCCTTCGGAGCATGACTATTGGTTGCCTCCACCGTGGTGACCTTTAACCCCTGCCCAAAGGTCAAAAGTCGTGACAAATGACCAAGCCCCGCCCCTATATCCACAATCTGCTCACACTGACAACACTCACTTAGTTGCTTTATCACCTGCAAAGTTAATGCACACATATTTAATGCAATCCTCTTAAATCCAGCAACAACAGGACACATTGCTTTTAGTATGACATTTTTAAAGTCATAGATGTTTTAACCAATTAACTGTTGTTACACATCAATGAAAGCTGTTCTGGCACTCCTTTCTCTAAGGGAATAGAATAAAAGAATGGCAACAGTGTTATTTTCACATTCAATTTGATAAATCAAAATATCTAAAAATAAATTTGCTACTTCTATTTTCTTGTTTAGAAGGTTTTGTCCAAACTGGCATAAATACTTGCACCTAACATACCTGTCCAAGCTGGTAGATTTCATGCTGCTTCTTTGGCTTAACATGTCTCCTGTAGATGTGGTACAGCTCATGGTACTGACCACACATGAACTCCACCTTCTCTTTCCTGCCACCATCCTGTGGAGTGCTCTCATCGCCATGCATATTACCCTGTGTAGAAATCCTGCCATCCTTGCTTGCACACAATGCATCCTCAAACTCCACACTATCCGTATCTGCATCCTTCCCCATGCCACCAAGCAGCTTTGAGATATCCATTCTATCCACAGTCTGCATCCTTCTATCCAGACTCAGCCTATGGATACAGGTCTTGTAACACAGCAGGGACAGAGGCCACACTCTTCTGGGTTTAGGGAACAAATGCCAGTGTATCTATTCATTTCATCTATTCATCATCTATCATCTATTGATTTGATAGTCGTTTATATCCTACTCCGCAATATTTCACTTCCATGACAAGAAAACAAGAAGGGCTCACAGGAAACCAATGTGCAACTACCTGATACATCAAAAGACAGAAAGACAATAATGCCAGTGATGCCTTAAAAATCTCAAATTATAATAGATAAAACAAGATAGCAACAATGTTGAGGCTTCTGGCAATTAAAGGAGAAGAAAACTTAAAACAATGACACTGTAGGCTAAAAAGAGCACATTTTTTTCTATCTGGTGGTGCATACTGCATAATTCTATGATTTTTCCTCGCCACACACGTAAAGTCTGAAAACGTCAGAGCTGTCATAAATCGCTTGGGTTCATAAGATCCTCCATCTTTAACACCCTGTAATTTATCCTGGGGGTGTGTTGCCTTTCAGCCAATGAGAGTTGTTAAAACTGCCGGCTCATTCGTGTAAACTCAGAACCTATGTCCAACATTCCGGTTTCCTGATCGTCAAGTGGAAAACGACCTGCACTGTTCGCTTCCTTCTGGGAAATGTACAAACAGCACTTCAGCGGTTTCAGACGACAATTCTCCTCCTAACACAGACCACTTCAGGATTAGTTCTTACGTGAAATGGAGTCGCCCACAGCATATTTTGGCGCTGACTTGATTTATAATTTATCAACTTGAGGTACATATTAGAGATTTTTTTAATGGGGTGCACCTGCGAGGAAATGCATACTCTTTTCAATGGTATTTGTTTGATATTTAAATTTTCTTCTCCTTTAATACTAGAGGGAATTTAAAAAGTGTTCAATGAAGAGCACAATTGATGTACCTTTCATCATGTGATCGTCCATCCAGCAAGTTGGCCATGTCAGGGGCAGACAACTTTTGGAGAAATGATCTCCAGCTAGGGAGAAGTTTGTCCCAATGACCAAGCAAGAAGAAATCCTGAAATAAATAGACAACACCACAGTGGTATTTCATCTTTGACTACAGTAAATTATACATGTGGCTGCAGCAGCCATACGAATGAAGCAGCTGTATGATGTTTCATTTGCTTGGGTTTTAGCCACACTTTCATCATTATTTTGTTCTCATTTTCAAACGTAAGACTTCTTGCATCTGCCCAGTAACACTACTGACAAATTACGATTGTTGCCTCACTATAAAGCCATGCAGCCCCATCCAGTAGGAGTAAGCAAAGTCATCCAGTATTTTTTATATCCCCTTATGTCGTGTGCTTGGCAAGAAAGTGCCAACATTACAAATCTTAACATCTTATATCTAACTAGACAACTTGTACTGGAAACACTTCTTGACATTGAAGAAGATGTGAAGGATGGCTAAGTGATGAAATATTGAACTAATAATTATAGATCTTCAATAAAATAAAAATAGGAATGGGGCAGCCAGTGTATTTTGCTTCCACTTGACCACTAGTCGATCCATAATGGCTCATTATGCTACATGTATTTTAAAATTCTGACATTTATTGTGACTCTGAGGCCATGAGAATGTCTAAGTATATAGCAACCCTGAGCTGGTGAGCCTGTTATCACTCGTCCATTGTTTATGGCACATGAATCTGCCCCCAGATTTAAGAGCTGTACTGGCAGATGGCCACAAAAAATAAAATAAAAATCATAGTTTTCAGGATGTTAATACTTGTATGCTAGATTCTGAAAACATCAAGTCCATCAGTGGGCTTTCAAAAGTTCTTCAAAAAGACCATCAAACTGCATTGTGTGAAATTAATGTTATCAGTGAGTGCAGTATACGAATATAGGATTTAACATTAAACAGAGAAATCAAGTCACATAAAAATAAGCCACACATGTGCATGAGATCTATTGCCATCAGTGTCACAAAAGGGTAAAAAAAAAAGGATCTTTTTCTTACAGAGGACAAAATGGATCTAATGCCATTGTGAATGGAAGAAATTTAATATCAAATCTATCTAGACGTACTAAGAGTGCAACAACACTAACAAAGAGGTATATATAATCTATAACTTATTGCTTTATTGGAGTGGGGCCATTGTAGGTACTGGCTCTTCCCCTGAGAATCACTGCAAGTTCATTGGTCAAGTCTGTTTGGTTTCCTCCCTAATGGTTAACGGTGATAAATCTGGTGTTCAGACATTGCTGAAAATACCTGGCCTTGCTGAGAGTACAGGCTGCAACTTGCATAGTTCAGCAATCCAAGTCTTGACTTAATTTGCTGTCTTTCTTGCCCCAAACAATTAAAGCTTACCCAGAATGCATCTTTTCCACAAGTTTCATCATGTGTGACATAACTGCACACAGCGCCAATGACAAAAACTTACAACTGGCCACGAGAAGTCAACCTCCAATTAAGCAATGGCCGCATTCTACTATAGCAAGTCTTTACAGAGGCACAGTATAGATGGTTTGCAATGGTAGCCATCTTTGAGGTAAGTATGTGTATACTGCCCACTGTATGCCCTTACCAGCCAGGGGCCTCTGCCCAGCTTATGACACCTCTAAAAATAGACACCCAGTGGGCAATACTCCATCTGATATCAAAGAAAAGATGGCTGTCATTGCAAACCACCTATATACCTTTAAAATAAAAATGCTTTGTTGGTTTTCACAACTGAAGTATGTAAGCTATACATTTCAAATTAAAACAGGGAAGCGTTAATAATTTTCCTAATGGTTACTGCATGTTTATATTTTGACTTTCACTGAAAGTTCAGCCAATGAAAAGCACAGGGTAACTGTTAATTTCTACATTTTTTTCTTTTACCGAAACATAGGCATCTATCATCCATCGATAAAGACGAAGAAAACTAGTTATCTCTCTAACGAGTTGCTTCACTTCACATCGGTGAGTTTTTGCCGCGTTTCCCGTCACTTGTGTTAGGCTTGACGCATCACTCTGAAGAACAACCTGGTCATCATAACTATGCAGCTCAGTTCGCCCGTCTTTGAGCTTTCCATCGATTGTCCTAAACTCTGACCCCATAACTGCGATCCGATTACTTGTCTAAAGACACAAAATGTATTATTTCTCGCAAATTATGACAGCCAGATGTCACCACCCATGGGTGTTTTTAGTTTCACTTCTCCTACAGGAGAATATCGCCTTCAAAATAAAAGAGTGTTGTCAAGGGAGATTAGCCTGTTAATATTCGACCATTTCTTGACCATTGATGGTCATCGCAGCATTTTTTCTTCTTCCCCTAATTCTGCTTAAGCCATGGTGCTAGGTGGCGAGTAAATTGCTATTATTTATGCATTTACACTAACAGTTGGAATAAACCCTGACTGAGGTAAACTGACAAGAGGGCGTATTTTACCGGTTAGGTTACGTATGACCATTTGCCAGCTATCACACTGTCATCACTGCTCTGGTTTTACTATATATGCTGAACGTCTTTAATTGTATCTCTACTTACCCCATTATATCTTTACTTACCGGTATAAACTCTTGTCTCTACATGTCAGAGCACATGTATGATATACTGTAATTCTTCAGACGTTGAGGAATTAGGGTAGTTTCAGCCTTGTAACATGTGGCTGATAAGTCAGGGTCATCAAGACTACAGAATAATATCGTGTAATACTAGCTAGATGGTGATGTCCGAGTTTCTCAGATACCGGTACAGCCAAGGCGAGCGCACCCACACTAAACTTCCGAGAACGTGAATCCCTCATAGGCCCTAATATACAGGAGACCCTATTTCTTCTTTCCCAATCTTTTTTTTCTTCCCGTATCTCACACCAGGTACAGGATACAAACATAGGCGTATAGAACCCGATACACAAACAGCCTTGCTGTGAGGCTGTGTACTAGGCTTGTTCTCCCTTCACAAGCTTGTTTCTTTCCATTCAATTTGTTATGCTGACAATACAGCCAGTATTTAGGTATAGGTGAACTATCACATTCAATGGGAGAGCTACGTGCAATATCATATTCAGTTTCCACTTTTATGGGGGTGTTTTCTAATGAAAGGAGTGGTTTATTTTTGTTTGATTTGTAATCAGTTAACCTAGCTAAAACTTTAAGGCTTTTCTAGGGGGGTGTGGGTCAGCACCTGCACCCCCCCCCCCCCCCCCGCTTATAGAATTTCAGCTTTATTATATATAAAGTACATGTATATCCCTATGCTGATACTTCAAGGGATACAGAAATAATTCCGATTAACTGGTGTGCTAGATAGACAAGTCCAGGCTATGCCCTACCTATAAAAGCTGAATTTAAGGTACTGGTATGGTACATTTATTGAAGCACACAAGGTAGGTTTACATGTACCGTACTAGTAGTCATTATGATAATGACTTCTTAAAAGTGAAATTGATGAATTCAAACAAAAATGTGTATTTTGTGAAATTTTTATTACCAAAATTCCACTACACAATAACAAGGTGCCAAATACCAAGCTTATGGCTGTCATATACATGTACCTGTAAGTGTAATCACTCAGAATTAGTGCACACAAGCCCAAGCATTGATTAATCAAGCAAAGCATCCTCTAAAGCAATTATCTAATAATAAATTGTAAACAGACCTTACTGTAAGTTGACTGCATGGGTAGTATTCATTATTGTTACTTGATAAATCAGATCTCCTTGAATAAGTCCAGTCTGCATTAAAACACAGGGGACTCAATTACGAGAGATTACAGACCAAATAAAATGTTACAATTCAACAGAGTTTTATTCTAAAACAATGTTAAAAAACTACATGTTACAGGTTCAATTTATTTTATTTAATTAATTTATTTAACACCATAGGCCTATGGGAATTTTTCATCCCAGGAACATCAAAATGGAACAGAGGAAGGGTCTACATCATTCAGAAGGCCTTCGCTTGTTTCCTATATGCAAAAATACATCTAAAGCCATATTAAACACTTTGAGCAATATTTCAGGCCTACAGATTTTAAAAATTACACTCTTAACAAAGATGAAGTCCTTTCTTGAAATTATTCCTCACTGTATGTTGCACCTTTTCATCTGACAATAACACAGGTTTGCAAACTCTCCACAGCTTAAGTAACTGGTTAATTAAGTCTGACATTTTAAATTAACATACATGATACTTGATGCATAGACCTACATGTCTGAACAGGTTGAAGATATACCAATGGTTTCACACTTATAAATGCTCCACTTTATTGTAAATGAAAGGAGAGCCAAACTATTGGGCTAAGGACCAACTGAACCCTCCACTTCCTTTTAATATTAAAAAAAAAACAATACACTAAATTAACAGTATAAAGGTATGTACCTCATAAAGCCATGTCTGCTGAGAGCATGCATTGATCAAACACAGCAAATAGTTTCGCCATGGTGAAAAAATTCAGAAAAAGGAAAATGTTTTTTACAGGAGAATCAAAACAGGATCTCTCTTGTTCTTACATTAGGCCACCAGACACAAATGATTCTCATTTGTAGACTAAAAAAATGTTTCCACATAGTTCATGATTTCATTAGATTAGAAAGTTGTTTCTAATCAAGCTAGAAATGAACAAAATTGTTGAACTATTTGGTTTGAGGCGATATGGCAAGTCCTACATAAACCTATATGCATATCATTACAAGATTCATAGTCAATAAGTCTATCATTAATAAGTCATAATCTAAAATGGAATGTACCAAGTAAAATGCATAACTGAATCCTTCACTGTTGCTAGTTAGTGTTTTCAGCAGCTATATCAATGTTTCTCATCTGCAGCGTACAGAAATTTTCCCCACTATTTTCCACATATCGTATAGGATGATTCCCAATGCGTTAGCGCAGCTTTAAATAGAGACCAAGCATCAACCATGCCTTAATTAACTAGCTGTAAATGAACAGTGACTCACACTAAACTCTTAACAATCAAGAGAGATTAAAGAATTTAAGTGGGCCTTGACTGATATTTTAATAGTATTCAAGCCACAAAGGGTTTTTTCCCTTCGCAGTGTAATAGCAAATATAGTTTGTCAATATCAAACAAGAGTGTCTGGCACAGCATTTCAGCTTTGTCATGGGCTGCATTCTAGTCAGTGTGGAGAGAGTGGACAGAGCCTGCGCAGCACATAGTTTGACTGTCCAATCTGGAAAGGTGGCCTACTTCAGTTGGAACGGAAACATCAGGCTATTAACACAAGGCTTCCGGATGGCAACATTTAAAGGAAGGCTGTCTCTGCGTTTACACTTGACAGATGCCTGAGTTGGCATTTATACACCACCCATGTTAGCAAGGCAGGAATTGAACCCCAGCCATGGTGCTTTTCTTGTTTAGATGTACTGTCTGAGCATTAGAGTATACGTCACATTCTATGTTTGAGGTGTGATAGCACTGGGTAACAGTTCCTGTTAACTTAAGTCACACCACACGATAGAAAGGACTTCTCCCCTGATTCAACATCAGCTGAAAGATGCAGACTTTCCTCACATCAATCTCCTTTTATAATCTTCATATCAAACAACAGAAAACAAGCAAATGATGGTGGTGTACGCGTGGTAAAGTTTGGGAAGAATTCTCTCCCCTTTGCTCTCAATGTTACTCTTATGTCCTGAACTGACAGCCCCTGGTAAAGAGTTGAACCCTATCTCACCATTGCCGAAGAAGCCAAATAACGGAGTTCTAGGGAAGACTTTATGGAAGGCATCTGATTCCACATTGCGTTGTAAATACAGGCCTTCACCTCTTCCCACACAGGCAAACATGAATGCGAAACTCTTCTCTTCTGACACCTCTGACGTCTTCAGCTGCCGAATCTGTTTCTCAGCATCCTCTGCATTACTCACAGACTCTCGAATTATCACAGACCATACTCGCAAATTGTCACCACAAAATGCAAGACAAAGTATAGTTGGAAAACTGTAAACAGAGAGCAGAGAACACCTGATTAAAAGGTATCCAGAAAAAATTATATGCAATTAAACCACTATAAAACTGAAAAAATAGGTCATTAAGAACTACTCCAGTTTCAAAGCCTCTGCCTTTTATACAATCTCACTGAATGGGTGGTCACGGGTAAATGGGTAAACAGTATAACTGACTGGGTCCCAATATCTAAATATTCCACTATATACAAAAACAGAAACAAAAGTGGTCAGTCACTTGACAAAGAGGATCGAAAAACTTGTCAAACCTTTCACATTTACTGTCAGCCTAAAGCAGTCTATAATACACTTGTAATGTTGAGTAAACATTCATCCAGAACAATATGCTGATCTACGCACCTGTCCTCGGAAGAAGTGTCTGAGGATTTGGGTTTAGGTTTCACCACTAAGTTATCCACATAACCACCAGCCACTATTGCATCCTTATACTTATTCAGAATGCTGTGCCCAATTTCTGGGGGGCAGAACGGTTCATCACAGAAAAACAAGACGGCCCTGACGTTTTTGTCAGGTGGAATGCCACTTATCGTGGTGATGTCCACATCGCGCGACTCTAGCTCGTCTATTGCCATGTGCCAGTTTGTCTCGGAGGAGTAAATGTCCATGGTGAAGGAGAGGATGTCAAGTCCAGGAAGGTGTGGTAACAATAACATGGTCAACGCCTTCTCGCCTTCCACTTCTACACTCCTTGTACTCCTCCATTCTGTACCTGAGAAACAAACGTGATAACAGAATACTTCAGTACATGTATTCGCCATCAAAATCTATAGCTGGAATAATCACCATGTCCTGTATTTTGGAGGAAACCGGAATGTAAATGTTAAACCACCAACCTCTGACAAGTCACTTACAAACTTTCCCACACACAGATACACCCATGATGCTGATGGAAGATAAATGTTTTTCAATGAATTCTAGACTGCACAAATGGCCACATCAGTATCACAGACTACTTGACGTCATTCAGATAACACAAAAAAACAAAAGACGAGAATGTACAAGTACTCTGACCAAGATCGGATTCGAGCCTGAACAACTAGACCGCCGTTCACTCCTATTTTTTCGTTACATATAACGGTTCTAAGAATGGTTTCAAATACACTGTATATTGTACACGTAAAACATGTCCATTAATGTTACTTTATGTAAGGGTGGACCCACCGACCGCACCGTCTGCAGCTGACCCAAACAGGCTACACTGGCTGGGCAGTTTTTCCTCGATGTACTGCTCCAGTTCCACCTTAACACACTTGGCGGCTCGGCTGCAGTGTTGTCGACGGCCTGTCTGGTTAGGTAATACCAGCTGTTCCTCGTACAATGCAGAGCTCATAAAAGCCACCACTGTGTGCGGCTCTGACCACAATCCCTGCAAAATCACACAAAATCCCTCCAAAATCACACAAAATCCCCGCAAAATTACACAAAGTACCACAGTGTTTATTCAGCAATCTTGATGGCTGTGTGTTAACTGGTTTTTAATTATGCTAAAAACATAACAAAACCCAACAAGACATAAGTCTACTTGTTCACCACTTAGAAATTGTAATTAGAAAACCAAGAAGGGTCATGGCAAAAAAAAAATCTACACGAGGTATACAATGTAAATGTTGCACTATGTACATTTAGCATGTTTGATAATTTAAAGCAATGTTGTTGGCATGCATTAAAAACAAAATCTAAATCTGAAATCTAAACACAGATTTTTGTATCAGTCATGTGACGAGCTGATGCAATTAGCATAATTCTGGAACAAGCATTATACACATTTATACACAGATCTCACCTGACAGCTCATCAAGTCAGTGGATCTAACGGAATATCTACGTATTTTCCCACTGAATTAAATGGATCAATTTACTCTTCCAAAACAAAGCTGAGATTTAACATTTCAAATGACCACAAAACCTGTCAATGCAACAATCCAAATCATGTCAATGAAACAATCCAAAACCTGATAAGGTCAGATATAACCATATACTCACATCCAAAAATATTTTGATTTTATCTGCTAAGCTTGTGCTGTCTTCTTCTTCATCAGGTATTGCCATAAACCAGGCTAGGCTGCGTCGACACTCTCGAATCTCTTTTGCCAGCTGACTCCACTGTTTACATACCCTGTTGGAATAAACAAGAAAATGTACTGATAAACCAGAATCAGTTCTGTGGTGTCTTTAATGTACATGTACCATGCTCAGTACTGATAGGCTTCTCAGTTTCTTTGATTAAATGAACATGCCATATTAATATGTATGTATGCTGGGGGTTTAATGTCGTACTTAAAGGACAAGACATCACCTCGCTACAACATATATCAATCAAAGGCAGGATACTCAAGCTTTGTAAAAAGTATCATACTTTATTACTTTAATGTGATTTCACCAACTAACATGTAGAACAAAACAACAATACTGCACAAATGGCTGGTGTAAGTTTAAGCGACCATGTTGAAAACTTTATCCAATCAAACATCTTGCTAATCAGATTGTGTGGCCTAAGCTCTGACGTAGCCTTTACCCATTCACTCTTTGAAGTGACATATGATAACACAGAACTACTGCATAGGACATCATTTTGAGCTCGTTCACAAGGATTTAGTTACACGAAGCAGAAGGGCTATTTCACAAAGCGTTGTGGGACAGGACTGTATCATTTAGGCACCGACATAGATGCAAAATCAGTTAATTTACAACAATTCAACAATGGTATTATAAATTAAGGCAGACAGTAGCATATACCGTCTCGGCCCAAACTGCATTCATCTCCCCACATACATTTTTTGTCATTCATTTTAGCGTTTAGTCAGCAGTTTCCAAATAACAAATATCAGGGTGAGTGCAAAATTCATACAGGGATACTCAAGGTGTATGGGAATGAGAAGGAGGCATCTCACAGGACAATTCTTTCAACCAATTAAATCTTATGATATAATTCTTTTTCTTTGAATTTATGACAACTGAAGAATTTAAATTTACTCATTCGTCTTTCTCCTATACAAGGGATATTTTTTCTGTTTTCTTTCATAAAATACAGTAAAATACTGAAACACAGTATTCAAGCTGAGGTGCTTTCTCTGATGTCCACGATAACTAGGTCAGCACTGCTCTCATCTTAGAAGCAAGCACTACAAAACTGAAGCATAAAATCCAGTGACAGTTGAATGCCTAGATCAGTCTTAGAGGTGCTTAGATTTATTTCCATTTGTTTCAGAATTGAGCATAAATCTAGTTGTATAACAGTCCTATTGTAATTTTGGAAACATTTAATAGGGTCAAGATCACCAGTACAACCCCTCAGGAGGCTACGACCTGAACCAGGAATACCATGGGCGTAAACCTTCAGCTACGCTATTTAAATAAGGAGTTCTGGAGTCCCATGAAAGTGAAATAGTAGGCCTACTATGTCAACAGTTCAAGCAGTGTAAGAAATATTTTTCCAGTATATCCAATTTCTGAGAAAACTATATGTATCATTTGAACCTTCATTGCCGAAGTCCACAACTTTTATCTAAGCTCTGCTTAGACTATTATGTGAGAAATACCTTCAACAGTAGAGAGCTAGAGTAAACATGGCATCACCTTGCCCTTGGTAATGGAGATAATGCCGGTTTGAGATACTTTGAATGGTAGTCTTTTAGTGAACATAAACATTAGTCAGGAACTATCTTTCAGTTTAACAATTTTTCATATGATGACGAGGAGTCATTAGGCGTGCGTGTATGTGTTATGTCTTCTTGCTGCAGGGCGATCCCATGCCGCCAAAGTGCTCCTATCAAAGAAGTATCATGTGGAAGACACCAGACATAATACCTCACTCAGCCACATTATACTCACACCTGGCCAACCAGTCATGTTTCCTTGCTCTAACCTCTCAGTGCTGAGCTCCAAGTGAGGCAGCCACAAGTACCACTTTTAAAGTCTTTAGTATGACTCGACCTGGCTTTGATCCTAGGTCTCCTGACTTTGAGGTGGATCGTCTAACCATTTGGCCACTGAAGCAGTCTAGTCTACAAGCCAGCTTGAGGACCTCTTGCAACTTAGTTCAACACAAGAATGTTTATATTATCACTCTCCATTGTTACTTTTGCCTGGTTGATTCACTTAGATTTGATTTATTTATTTGATTGGTGTTTTACGCCGTACTCAAGAATATTTCACTTATACGACGGCGGCCAGCATTATGGTGGGTGGAAACCGCGCACAGCCCGGGGGAAACCCACGACCATCCGCAGGTTGTAGGCAGACCTTCCCACATACGGACGGAGAGGAATCCAGCATGAGCTGGTCTTGAACTCACAGCGACCACATTGGTGAGAGGCTTCTGGGTCACTACGCTGCGCTAGTGCGCTAATCGACTGAGCCACGGAGGCCCCTAATTCACTTAGAGGTATAAACTGTATGACATCTGCATGCAAGCAAACTACTGCCAAGAACTGGCCACGGTGGGGGTGGTGCATTTGTGTGGCAACTTCAAACAATAGATATTGGGCTACATTGTTTTCGGGTCAAGTCTTTCGTTTCATTTTCTCTTCTACGATGACAGTTTCTGATGATGTTAAATTTGGCTAACTTTCGTTTGGCAAACATGGCCTCAAACCTTCGTCAGAGTGCGCTTTGTTTAAAAACCTTAGGGCGACTGGGACTTATTTGATGGGTACTAGTAATTTTTGTCTGAGACGTAGCGACAAAGCGCCTGTGCAACTGCATCAAATGGAGCATGCCCTGAAGTTTGTTTGCGGTCATCTTTGGCCAAACAAAATTTTGTCGAACCCAACGTCAGAGCAATCTCGGACTAGATGTCAGTGAGAACACCACAGTAAAGCTGAGGACGGGTAACCGTTGCTAAAAAAAAAAAGGGAAATCAGTCTATTCACAAGCCAAAGGCCTGTACCGTCAAGCACGCCAGTCACATAAACAATGTCGAGGTCAGAAACTGAGAAAGATTTCGCGGCACACATCGCATGTGTCCTACAAAATTTAATTTATAATACCAACCTAGCAGCAGTGTTCAACTGTTTAGCGGGCAAAAAAGAGAGAATGTGCTTAACAACCAGTGGGAAGTTTCCAGCCAACACCACTGCTGATATGTCCGAAATATCGTCAGTGTTGTTCGCTGAACTCCCCACGCGTCCCTCTGTCATTTCCGCCATTTTGTCTGTTTTGATCACATGATCAATATTTTCGAAAAATAATTCGCTTTATTTATTTTTCGTATAACAATACACACGGATAAGTGCCATGCCAAATTGTTTCATTATGTCTGTTGAGAATTTTTCACACTTTTTACAGTAACCTTTCGTCGTTACCTGGACAACCGACGATGCTAAAATGCATCATGGCTGCCACCAGCGAGGGACTTGTGCTATGAAGACGATCAAATAGAGTGATAAAATGGGTGCTGGAGCCAGTAGTTCTGTAAAAAATATTCAGATCCAGAGTTCAAACCGCAATAACGATACAGAAATAAAGGGAAAGTCCATAGAAAGGTACGGGATAAACTAAGAAATGTCGAAATAAACCTAAACGTGTGTTGTTGATGATGTTGTTGTTGTACAGCAAGTACTTGTTATTGTTTTTTGCGAATCTCTTATTAAGATTGATTTCTCTCGCTCTGCATTTTCCAGATCTTCGATTGTTTATCCATTTTTGCGTACAAATGTTAAATGTCTTAAACACGATTAGACGTTATATATTCAGTGCATTCAATCTGGGGTCAAGATAGACGCCTATCTTAATCCCAGATTCACTACAAGGACAAAATAAGTACCGCTACCGTCTTTGATGCGTCTTGAGTATGAAATGTCAAGGGTACAAATTGATATAGGTACAAAACGGTGTAGGTATAAAGGACTAGAAACGTTTATGTTTTTTCCATTTTAATATAGGATTTAACACGAAAGGCACACTAATCTAATGAGTCTTTTTTTTCCTTTTCAGGCAAAAGGTTCAAAGACCTTTATCTCCATGCACTGAGGACTGTGATAAAACAAAGGTCAGTAAGGTTTTAACATGAAGTTTTACAGATTCCTCCATTATTTTTTGCAATCATCTAATGAACAACTGAGGCCCTGCTACCCTTAGAATGGAAGTCATCTTAGTAAAAGGCATCTTTCCATTATACATTTGTTTCAGAATGGTGATGCAGCAGAACAAAAACAGATGCTGGCAGATCTTAAGAAACAGGTATGTCATATACGTATAGCATAGGAGCATGGACTTGGCAGTTGCAAGATTTGAACTTTAGAATTAGAAATATATTTTAGTCAGAGAATATGGATTGGTCACCATAAACATAAAACAGGTTTTGTTTTGAGGTAACTGTAGTTTTTTGCCATCTCCAATACTTGACTATGTACCATTTTTAAGTTTTTGTTTTTTTCCTCTTTGTTCACATTGCCCTGTTGGTACTTTGTACATGGATGGGTTGGATTTGTGTTAAGACTCTAAACCAACACCAGTTGTGGTTATTGTAAAATGACCAGCTAAATAGCTTACAACAAAAAGGGATCAGTATAGCTCTCTGTTTCGATTGCACTGCAGAAGTAAAATGTTGATATTGTGCATAATTAATTTTCAAGCTTACTTTAAAAGCACTATCTGTTCTTTAGTTTGGTGTAAAAAAAAACAATCAAGTAAATAAATAAAAACACTATACTGTGACAGCAGAAAAAAATTAAAGTACCCTTCTGTATTCTCTTTGTGGATTGGTTCAATCACAATATATATTTTTATGCACATATTTTTTTTTGGCATTAGGGTTGACACATGTACCTACTATATGTTTCTTATCCAACAACAAGAGGGCTTATGCATGCATGGTGGCAAACACTGTTATTTTCAAATATGCAAAATCTAATTATGAAGAATATTTGTGTTAATGTTTGGGAGTTGCAGATATATTTATAAGAACACACAAACTATCATACATTGTATCATTATCGGTTTAGCTGACTACATAAATAAACCTTGTTTCTTGATATTTGTCAGCTGAGTTAAGCGTTATACCTGTTATCCAGTGCTGTCAAATAGTCATCATGGACTTGACTAATGTGTGCAGAAAATATTAGGTCTTAACTAACCATTGCCCTAAATTCTGCTGTTCTGTTCAAAGTCAACAGATTATGATCAGGCTTATTACTCTTAATTGCTTATTGCAATGGGTGTACCCTACTTTGCTTTCAGTTAGCAGCCACAGAAAGTGAGAAGCTTGACTTACTGGACCGTATCCACTTACTAGAAGGTCAGATAGAGTACCTTAACACGCAGCACCAGCTGGCCAGCCAGAAGAGCAATTGTGAAGAAACGTTACATGCCAAAGATCAGTACATCAGGCAGTTAGAGCATGAAACAGCTTCTGGTCACGAAGAGCTCACTAAGCTGGTAAGTCCTCACCTCATAATATGTGGGTATACTCACAGGAAAGCTCTGGTCACCTGATAGTGGGTATTTATACAACCTTTTGTTGGTATCTAGTGGGGTTTCAAGGATATTTTATGGAGATTCGCGTGCCTTGAGGAAAAAAAAAATATTTTCCCATGAAGCCCTGATATTGGCAAATATCAACAAGACATACATTATCACCATAACCAAACAATATTAAGGTAGATAAATCAAAGTTTTCCTTAAAACATGTGAAACAGTTGAAAATATAAGGTAATAAAACAGCCAGGTAATACCCAACTGTTTTATGTAGGTGCTGCTGCAGCACAGCAGAAACCTCAGTAGGTTTGGGCCCATGTGTGTAGCTTGCTTTATACCAGTTATTCAGGTTTGCACCCTCTATGGATTATACATGTAGCACATGAACGTCATAATTTACAAGTTTGGATAGAAACCTTACTGATTTTAAATTCAGTATAAAAATAGTAATGTTAAAAGTTTTGTGTGAACTGAATATCTTTATTGTAGTGATGCACATCCTTAAAGCCTGATATTGGTTTTGTTGTAGCGAGTCAAGCATAAGAAAAAGGTCAGATTTCTATCAATGCGATTAGCAGAGGCAAAACAAGAAACTTCTATACATTTGCTTGAGTTGAAGGATGTCATTAATCGCTTAACAGAAGAGAATTCAAGTCTTCATGGTAAGTCAGTCTGTAGGCATACATTTAACTGTATTTATTTATTTATTTGATTGGTGTTTTACACCATACTCAAGAATATTTCACTTATGCGACAGCGGCCAGTGTTAAGGTGGGAGGAAAGCGGGCACAGCCTGGGGGAAACCCACAACCATCCACAGGTTGCTGGTGGACCTTCCCACGTACGGCCGGAGAGGAAGCCAGCATGAGTTGGACTTGAACTCACAGCAACCACATTGGTGAGAGACTCCTGGGTCATTACGCTGCGCTAGCGCGCTAACCACCTGAGCCACAGAGGCCCCACATTTAACTGTATTGACAGGACTGTCTACATAGGGATTCAATGGCCTAAAAATCACTTTGAAAAAATCAAATGCTTTGTATTCACAGAAAATAAAATGATTTCTTTCTAATAATTTGTAAGTCATAAGCAAATGGTATGAGGGACAGAATTTTAGAACAAAATTTGGTGCATTTGATTTTATTTATTTTTTTCCATCTTTGAAGAATGTTATATTTTCTATGTGTTGTAATGACAAGATTTATTTGCGTTTTTTTTCTTCACATTTTGCACAGACCAGAAATTTAACGTCATTAATGTAGGTAGATAATATGCATGCCTGCAATCTGAAGTCATTGCATCAAAATGTATGAGCATCGTGACGTCAAAAAGAATGGTGGTTCGATCTTGTAGAATAAAATTGGAAATATGAAGAACGCATATATGTATCAGCTTATGAAACTCATTGACATTCTTCACTGTGAATATAGAATGGTGAATAGCTACACCTTATGTCTGTCACATGGCATTGTATATCAATCTTTTAGTCTGGCAGTTGAGCTTGTACTCAGACTAGATTGTTTAATGTTATTAACTATGAACATCAGATCTTTCACCAATAAAAAATAGTAAAACAGTTTTGATTTTCTCACTAATACTTTTTCATTTGATTTGTTTTATATTTAATAGAAAAGCTGCATAAATGTGGAACACAAGGAGCGAAATCTCATTTTGCTGAGTCTAACTCCCAGGAGGACGGACGTTCTAAGTTAGTACTGGAACTGTCACAAGAGCTGAATGAACAAAGTGACAGGATTGAGGAGTTGGAGAAGATGCTGTGCGAGCGAGACCAAGCTATCAAAACTTTGCAAAAATCATCCAAGAACAAAGCTGACCACATTAATTGTGTCAACCAGAAGGAAAAGGAAGATGTTGACATGACAGAACTGAAATCACTAATGGCAGAAATGAAAATTGTTCAGAGGCAAAACAAAGGGAAAAGACAGAATGGTACAGGTAAACCTAGTTCTGAGATGAAGGATAAAGGTCGAGGATCGTCTGGTCAGAGCCGAGACTCAGGGCTAGGGTCACCAGGTGAATCTCACGACCACTCAGAATACAGGAAAGACAGACCAATATCATCTAGCAGCACAGTCTCAGGCCTGTCTGTTGGTCTGGCTGATTCAGATAGTTGTCTGCAGTTGGAACAGGAGAAGGTGTGTAGTGCCCCTGCGAGCCACATCCAGGGCAAACCCCCACCCTCAAGCAGGATGAAACCTCTACATATGGACAACTGGAACAGTGATACTGAACCAAAGACCAACTCACTGACAGCCAAGCGGAAGAAAAAGTTTGCTCTGAAACAAAGGATGGATATTGTTGATGTTGATGACAAACCAGGGACAAAACTGAACACTTTTATTGACAGTGACTGTGATATGTAATCTGATCTCTTACTGGAGAGTTTTCGTCAGGATCAGGTGTTTAATGTGTACACCGGTCGCTCACTTGCCTGCCATGCTCCAGCGATGGGTAGTATTCCTTCCTAAATCCAACAGTTATGCACCATACAGTAGGCGAGAGGTACTGATATTCCTGGAGATGGTACAAATTCTGTATGGCCTTGGTGGTCAAGTGTAAGAAAGGGACTTATTGGTTTATGTATGCTACCCAGTGTTCTTGAAACCTAAAACCAGCAGTTTTTTTTTCTCCAGATGAGGCCACGAAACTGACATTGATGGTAAAAGTAATGTAATCTCAAGTGCTGGACCACACAAATGGGATCAATCAAGTCAATATTATGCAAGTAATTTAAGATGCAGTTTTCTATGTTTTTGGGCTCTTAGAGAAACTGACATGTTTAAATAAACCACAGTACCTATCAGGACTACCCATTAAATTATTTTTGACTAAAATCAATTTTCTCTGTATCAGTTCTTTCTTCAGTATCATTTAGATCTCAGTTTATTCACTGTTATCCCGTATTGGTTTGTGAACTTTAAACCATACAGCTGTAAACTAGTTTCTGCCAGGTGTTGGTCACGTCAGAAGGGGAATTTTCCTTCAGTAAATATCAATATTTCATTTAT
The DNA here is from genome assembly GCF_032854445.1 of Liolophura sinensis. Taxonomy (NCBI): domain Eukaryota; kingdom Metazoa; phylum Mollusca; class Polyplacophora; order Chitonida; family Chitonidae; genus Liolophura; species Liolophura sinensis. The sequence goes on along the minus strand of NC_088302.1, from coordinate 53,188,427 downwards.
TGAATTAATCAGCAACCATACGGCTTCCATGTTATGTACAAGGTTATTACTAAACCCATTGTTAAGCAGGTACCTGTTAATACACTACCTTTGATGAAAATACGGAGTTTCTATCTCAAGGCACACTTTAGTTTTATTAAATATAACCTTAGAAAAGAGGTTCATGGGTCGCTTGAGATTTTCCTAATGTCATCAAATTTGAGATATGATAGGCATTCGGTTTAATTTTTATACCATCTTCTTTTTAGAAGCACTAAGTCGTATAAAGAACAATGGTAGAAAAATCATCTCATTTAGATGATAACGGAATCGGGAGGATACCATATGCGTTGATGGCCCTTGTTGAAATAAAAGAAATCAATTAATTTTACCTTATTTATTTCGGTAGATGGATGGAAAGAGACCTTTACGGCCACAGCCATTTTGTTCTCACATGCTTGGTAACTATAAATAAACTTTTAATGTGGAGAAACCGAAAACACGATGCCGCGCCATTCGTACCACGCGCTCATACTGTTAGCAGGCAAAACATGGATCGGTTGACGTGAGCGGACACAGCTGTGTTCTCGGTTTAGAGAAATAACTCGCACCTGATTGGTTAAAACTGATAACATGGCGGCCCTTTCGAACAAGAGCTCAAATATCTCAGTTTCGTAAGATCACAAAAGCAAAATAGTACGCTTATTAAACTTTATATTGGATACTTTATCGATTCAAATATAAATGTGGTCTGGTAATGTTTTTTCTTTTAATGTGTGATATGACCGGTTTTAAGATTGAACCAAGGCGTCTAGAATCTGAGGTTGTGAAAATATCATAGTATTAAAGATTTCTGGACAAAAAACGAGGTCACACGTTCTAATTCATCTCCCATTACCTTATCCGTAGAGTTTGTGAAGTTCTGCTACGTAGATTATACATGATCAAGTACGGAAAATAACCTGCAATTTCACCCAAAATAAATATAAAATATTGCTTTTGAGGATTTATCATACATTTCTCTAGTAGGATATCCTACTGTTCAAAGGTCAATAGAGCTCTCAGAAACAAAATAAACAGCTTTGTGATCGTCGAAATTTTACGTCATTTATAGCCTATGTATGTACGTGAATTCTCCCCTCGTCTTCCTGATCCACTAAACCAGACAGCCGGCGTAAATGCAAAGAAATAAAATAAAGTTTTGATTTATTTTATTATCTCTCAAAGTTTTTATTAGAGGGACAAAGGAGCGTGAATTGAATTTGATTCGAGGATTGTTTTTCTGTTCAGATAGTTTTGGGCAGGGACAGCTCACTGTCACTACTAGTTTACTGCGCCCGTGTGCATGTGTGGGTCTGTTTGCGCAGTATAACGTTTGTTAATCAAGGCGACTTGTCTTCCATCAATATGGTGTGAATATATTGTCACGTGGGAAAGTTCGTCAGCAAGGTTGATGGTTGATTTGTCCTCCATCCACATAATCGCCTTTGTATAAGTGAATTTTTTTGTTAGTATGGCGTTAATAAGCAACTTTTCTAATAAATAAATAAATTGTGCTAATATAGGGGGGCCTAGGTTGTCAACCCATTATGCTACGTATGGTACCTATCTACATGACTGCATATTAAGTGTCTTGTTTGCCTTAGTCGAAATGGTTATCACGCACATTAAATCCCACCCATATACATCGTAGTCATTGTCTTGGTGACATCCGATCTGAGGACAGACGGGTATCTGTTGAGCTCATCATGTAACACGATAGGTTCAATAGAATACGAAACTTTTGCTTGTAGTCTATATGTAGTCTATATGTGTCCCATCAGTGAAAATCACGGGATGTCAGTACAGTCTTAGACATTCGTGGAAAGAACATAATATTTGTCTTTATATAGGCATTGCATTTGGCGATGACACATTTGCGGGTTGTTCAGGCCTAGTTGGACTATTTTACCATTGAAGATTCTGAGTATGACATTGGCATAGCTAAGGCTGTATGTTAGATGTGAACGCTGTCATACACACTGGTTTAGAAATCATCACTCTGATTAGTCACGTAAGTATGCAGTCTATGTATTTCAACTTTTTCTCTTTTTACAGAGTCAAATTCAAAACCAGGAAAAAAAGTAAATTATGTAGAGTTAGACAGAATGTTTGCTTATTTCATTAGAAAAGTTGTCAATGAATTACATCATGGCTGACCACCGCGTGTCCAAATGGATCGCAATACACGTTCTAAAACTTTCATTGGACTTATTCAAGCAGCTAGCTATAAATTTCATATACACAGATATAGCACACTCAGGCTGCTAAAATCCATGCATAGGCTCCTTAATGTCGCATCTCACTTTAATGCACAATTACGATGTATACTATACTCCACGGGAGACCACGGGAGAATGTTATATCGTACACACTCTCGAGACTCATTTCCAAAACAACCACGAACACCAGTTCCCAGAGAAGTATGAAATAAATATTCAATATACTAGTACATGTATATGTAAATAGTAAATTCAGCTGGTAACATGTAAAAGAGAAGCAGTCAGCAGTTTTCAGCGATGCACAGAAGACGTTGGATATTCTAGGGAAGGTCATGAATTTTAAAAGAACACATTTTACAGAGGATCTTGCAAATATATACTCCGTAGACTGGTCCCTTTGGTATATTACTAAATAAATAAAGGTTACCCCTTTTGCCATGTCACGTGAGAGGAGACTGTTGTCCAGAAAAAGGTCCAAATATAAGGTTCACCATCAGAGTTATCTGTGGCTCTTTTAACTCCAATGGAGATGCATAGGAGGTGCTTATTTCAGAGAGCAATAGGCTTTTTGGTCAACAACATAACCTTTGACGATGCAGCAAACGGGCCAACTTATGTCATCATCTGACATAACGTATGGGATCGTATAACATGACATATGGGATCTGTGTCATATTGTCTTAATGTCAACATTGTATTTACTATGTCCCTTGCAATAATCTGGTAATTGTGTGTCAGCCCACTGATAGGTCTGCCGATGAGCCAGGCCATGCACCTGATTTGGCTTGGACTAGTAGACCTATTGTTTATTAATCTCACAGCCTGGGCCGGCAGACGTTTTGATACTCTAATCCCGTAACTCCCTTTCATCTGCCTGTCTAGCAAGACAGAGCGTGTCAGGTACTTGTCAAGTGAGTAAGAGAACAGGTGATTTGTTTGATTGAGATGTTTGATTTAGTCTAAGGCCTTACCTTAACTTGGTAAGGCAGATAGGAACTTACTGTCACATTAGTAGGTTTGTGCACTCGTACACTGCAAATCCAGAGTGTGTTCTGCCTAGCATTAGGGAGCCTATCTCATGTTATTTAATCAGTTGTATTGGAATAATCCTACCATTAATAAATTGTACATAGTTGTTGTTGTGTTACAACACTGTCTTCTGGATTTATTTTGTAATCATCGAGCCACATTCCTGCTAGCTTCCCAACCAGCAATTTATGGATAGCGGCTCGGTGATAATACCACAGTACGGGTACTCGGTATTGTAACATTCAAGTCTCAATGCCGATATCTCTGTTGTACTCCCTCTTCGGAGCACCTGTCAAAGTCTTATTTGTACTCCCTCATCAGAGCACTTGTCAAAGTCTCTGTTGTACTTCCTCATCGGAGCACCTGTCAAAGTCTCTGTTGTACTTCCTCATCGGAGCACCTGTCAAAGTCTCTGTTGTACTCCCTCATCGGAGCACCTGTCAAAGTCTCTGCTGTACTCCTCATCGGAGCACGTATCAAAGTCTCTGTTGTACTTCCACATCGGAGCACCTGTCAAAGTCTCTGTTGTACTCCCTCATCGGAGCACCTGTCAAAGCCTCTGTCGCACTACCTCATCGGAGCACCTGTCAAAGTCTTTGTTGTACTCCCTCATCGCAGCACCTGTCAAAGTCTCTGTTGTACTCCCTCATCGGAGCACCTGTCAAAGTCTCTGTTGTACTTCCTCATCTGAGCACCTGTCAAAGTCTTTGTTGTACTTCCTCATCGGAGCACCTGTCAAAGTCTCTGTTGTACTTCCTCATCGGAGCACCTGTCAAAGTCTCTGTTGTACTTCCTCATCGGAGCACCTGTCCAAGTCTCTGTTGTTCTCCCTCATCGGAGCACCTGTCAAAGTCTCTGTTGTACTTCCTCATCGGAGCACCTGTCAAAGACAACAAGCAAAACACATCGCTCTTGTGGACTAGCTGCCACTGAAGTGAGCTAAAGTTTGCAGTGTGGAAAAGGGTTTATCTTTTTTTCTTTACTACTTTTTAAATTTCATCTTTCTTATCTGTTTACGCATTAGGTGACAGGTTCGCGTAATTTTATATTGCGATGCACAGTTTCAGTTTCTAGAAATTAAAATTTCTCAGTTATTTTTATACACTGTGCTTCTTTAAATCTTTATAGTTCTGTTATTTAGGGGTGTTTCAAAAACTCTGCTATATAAAAGAGGTACAAATATAAAGTTTCAGAGGCGTCCACTGTCTACTTAATAGATATTTACATACCCTCGCAATATCTTTGTATATTGTTGTGTTACAGACGCATAATCAGAAAGGCGTAATTGTTGCAAAATTCTGAAACCCAGCTCTCTAGTTGCATTCGCTTAACTTAATGTGATTCACACTTCGGTGTTAGACGATGGTCCATTCATTCATTCATTCATTCATTCATTCATTCAGTCAGTCAGTCATTCATCAGTTTATTCATTTGTTCATTTATTCAATCCTTCAGAATGGCAGCGTGGATGGGTAATGACATGAGAGAGGAACTGACGTGTTTTATTTGTCGTGATCAGTTACGGTCACCTGTCTTTCTCACTTGTGGGCACACATTTTGTCTGGGCTGCCTAGACGACTACCATCTGGACCGTCCGGGTCCCATATTGACGTGTCCTTCTTGCCATGCACACACCAGACTGCCCCCAGAGGGAGTAAAAGGGTTACCTGTGAACCACGCCCACCTGCGGCTGTTGGAAAAGCGGACAGCACTTAGAAGGGTGCCCTGTCTGGTCTGTGAAGCCATCCCACCACGAGATGCCGTGAAGAGCTGCTTACAGTGTAAGCTGTCGTACTGTGCACCCTGTTTAGAGCAGCTTCACCCGAATCGGGGGAACTTAGGGCAGCACGAGCTGACCGAACCACGCCTCTCCCTGGAGGAGAGCCCAGGGGAACTGTGCCCAGCTCACGGGGAGAAGTTGTCCCTGTACTGTCGGGACTGCAACAAGCCAAGCTGTCTGGTGTGTGAGAAGATCGGAAGACATCAGCAACACCGCCTTCTCGACCTGGAAACTGCCTACCAACACATACAGGTATTGAGTTACATACGCCAAAATAACTGTGTGTTCACTGGCCTCCATTCAAGTAGAAAAGCGTGGCTAACTGCTATAAAGCGTAACTCTCAAACCAGTCGATCAGTCCATGACCAAGGAGGAAGTTTCCTCGAATAGTCATGCAGGTGATTCGGCTTTAAGTCAAGGTGTTTGTCAAGTACCTGGGGAAGAGTTTTGGATTATGCGGGCTCTGACCGGCTCCCGCCACCCATAGCTTACCGTCGTAGATATTAAAAGGCACGGAACACTGGCGCGCCCACCCATAACAAAATACTGTCAGATACATGCAAATGAGGTGATTCCTCACGCACGCATACAACTACCAAACGTGAACAAATACATCTGTAGATTCAGATATTATCTCACGCAGAGAGCGTTATATTGTTTTACGCAAACATACATATATATGAATACAGTCACATGCATGCGCACATGATATATCATCATACGCATCTTCTCAGACATTAGCTCATGCACTGGCTCGCAGAAATGACGCATGGGCAAACATTGCACGAGGACACACCGATGTGCGCAATACTATTACATAAATTCATCGTGATTATTTCTGGGGCCTCCGTGGCTCAGTCGGGCTAGCGCAGCGTAATGACCCTGAAGCCTCTCACCAATGCGGTCGCTTTGAGTTCAAGTCCAACTCATGCTGTCTTCCTCTCCGGCCGTAAGTGGGAAGGTCTGCCAGCAACCTGCGGATGGTCGTGGGTTTCCCCCGGGCACTTCCCGGTTTCCTCCCACCATAATGCTGGCCGCCGTCGTATAGGTGAAATATTAAGGCGTAAAACACCAATCAATCAAATAAATAAATAAATGTGATTATTTCTAATTATCATCCTTTATTGTCGCTTTTCCCAGGTGGAAATACGAGGAAAATACAATTATCTATATTCAAGATTGGCAAAATCCAAAGGTGATTTGAGAAGGTTGGATCATATCTTGAAAACACAACAGGTAGGCATAACTGGATTGCCAAGACGTGAGTTCAATCCCACTATCGGTCAGAGAAATGTGGTTTCAAAATTTCCCTTCATGTTTACATTGCTTTCGGGTCCTTGGTGGCAAGATGTGCTAAAAGGCGCTCCCTTCTGTGCCCTTGCATCCAGTTCGCTGGAGACTGTTCCCCAACAGAAATTTCGCCACTAAGTTGTCATATACATCGGTAATACATGTATACTCCTTGCATTTCATTTTCCGACACCCACAACACTGGTCGTCATAACGAATCGTGCCGGTGAAAAAATTCTTCAGTATGGCGTTAAATCACAACCAAATAAATAAATATTTTATTTTGTGTGACTGACCATGTAACATAACGACACTGGTCTGGGCAATATGATCAAAGGTAGCCAATGACATATTTAATGTATTTGTCCATATGGACAGAGGTAATCTTTAACATATTTACGACGGTGGTCTGTTACATATAGCATGATCCAGATTCAAACCCGCGAGCACTCAGGGGATTATAGGGTAGCAAAATTTGTTTTTGTCTGGAACCAAATACATAATACTCCCTTACAATGACAGATTAACTAGTGTCAGCTTCCACATACAACACAATGACAAATTAACCAGTGTCGGTTTCCACATACAACACAACAACGGATTGCCGAGTGTCAGTTTCCATATACAGTACAATAACAGATTAACTAGTGTCAGTTTCCATTATGTCTTTTCTAGCCTGACATACAGCACAATAACATATTAACTAGTGTCAGTTTCCATATACAACACAACAACAGATTAACTAGTGTCCATATGCAACGCAATGACAGATTAACTAGTGTCAATTTCCACATACACCACAATAAGAGATTAACTAGTGTCAGTTTCCATATACAGCACAATAACAGATTGACTAGTGTCAGTTTCCACATACTGCACAATAAGAGATTAACTAGTGTCAGTTTCATATACAGCACAATAAGAGATTAACTAGTGTCAGTTTCCATATACAACACAACAACAGATTAACTAGTGTCAGTTTCCATATGCAACGCAATGATAGATTAACTAGTGTCAGTTTCCATATGCAACGCAATGATAGATTAACTAGTGTCAGTTTCCACATACAACACAATAACAGATTACCTAGTGTCAGTCTCTATATACAACACATTAACAGATTAACTAGTGTCAATTTCCACATGCAACACAATAAGAGATTAACTAGTGTCAGTTTCCATATACAACACAACAACAGATTAACTAGTGTCAGTTTCCATATGCAACGCAATGATAGATTAACTAGTGTCAGTTTCCACATACAACACAATAACAGATTACCTAGTGTCAGTCTCTATATACAACACATTAACAGATTAACTAGTGTCAATTTCCACATGCAACACAATAAGAGATTAACTAGTGTCAGTTTCCACATACAACACAAGGACAGATTAACTAGTGTCTGTTTCCATATACAACACAACTACAGATTATCTAATGTCGGTTTCCACATACAACACAATGACACATTAACCAGTGTTAGTTTCCACACACATCACAATGAAACATTAAGTAGTGGCAGTTTCCACATACAACGCAATGATACATTAACTAGTGTCATTTTCCTTATACATGTACAACGCAATGGCACATTAACTAGTGCCAGTTTCCATATACAACGCAGCGACACATTAAGAAGTGTCAGTTTCCATATACAACGCAGCGACACATTAAGTAGTGTCAGTTTCCATATACAACACAACAACAGATTAACAAGTGTCAGTTTCCATATACAACACAACAGATTAACTAGAGAAAGTTTCCAAATACACAAAATAACACATTAACTAGTGTCAGTTTCCATATACAAGACAATGATGCATTAACTAGTGGCAGTTTCCACATGTATCGCAATGAGACATCAACTGGTGTCAGTTTCCATGTACAAAGCAATTCCATCGCACTCTTCACTTTGTGCTGTAGAGAATCGTGAACCAATTTCAACGTCACGTGAACGAGTCACATGACAAGTTGATGGACGTCATCGCTGAGCGGAAATCCTCCATACTGAACAAAACCGGTCAAAAAATGGAGGACTTTGCTAATCGAGTCATCAGCAATTCTCTGGCAATACGGAACAGCGTGGAGGATAACGAACGCTGCTTCACTTTACTCTCGGAAACGTTGTCTGAGAGTAACCATCTAAAATTTCTAGAGGTAATCCGTTGTGTTTCAAATTAACTGCCTGAACAGTGCTCCTCGCTGTTTTAATACAGTCCGTTTCATTTTAACTCTGTTTTAAGGCACTGCAACTCTCTATTTGAAAAAGACTGGTTTCATTTTATTTTTTTTGTAAGAAAACATCTCTGTATGTTTTAGCACACGTTAACGTTGTTTTGAGAAACAGTTCCTCTTTAATTTAAGTCATTTGATTGTCATTTGCCCCTAAAGTGGAGATAAATGATCTATACGATCAACACTGTCCACTTGCAGGCTCAAAGAAAAACATCCGCAATATATACGCCGTCTAATTCTCTAATTTATGCAACACTCTGCCTTACGCTCAGAAATGCTTTTTGAAAATATAATATAAGACATATATCTCGTGATGTGTAATCACAAATGTGCTGATTGTTTTTGCAGACTGCACCGGCATTGAAATTGAGGTAAGTGTCCCTCATTGCTGAATGGGATATTCACACACGTATATTGTATCTGGGAACTGAAATATTATCTTCAAGACTTTCGGGAAAGTCTGGGGAGCAGATTCCCAGGATTCCCAGGCTTGTGACGCCACATTAGCGTTCAACAACATTTTTATTGGGTTTGATCTACATTTTACTCTGATAGGTAACGACTTATGGAATTTATTTAAAAGCTCTTCCAAACAGAATTGACATCTGAATGAATGATTATGGCTTAACGCCACATCGGCAGTATTGACATCTGTAGAGAAATTAGCGAGAAAGTAATACCGAAGTTGGTAAACCATTCAGTTTAATGATATTCTTAATGATATTCTGATCCGATGTGTTTCGATCGGGAGTGTTTGTGACCCACCAGATAAAGTGTTAATACTTAGGCTTATATTAAGGTAAATTGGCTCAGATATGCATTACCCTTACCATGGGCAAGATTAAAAAATATCTGTACGGCATCTTCAGAATTTTGATCAGACTCTATATATTCAGAAAAAATGAAGTCGCTTATTTAATAGAGAAGAATACCTTGCATTAACCTAAGTATTACGTTTATAAATTCATTTTTTTGGAGACAATGAAATTAACACTGAAAATTCCGTGAGACTTGATAGTTAGGTCTGGGTACATAAAGTGTGTTTTCTACGTGATTGTTTCTATTTTAGACTTGACATGGCTATACGACTGTCCCATCAAACGGAACGGAACACCTCCCACGTCTCTCTGCGGACGGAAGACATTTGTTCAGACATAATACAGCGGGGGTTTTACACGATCACCATCTCCGATAACATCCGGAAGGACGACCACGTCACAATCAAGGTCAAGGACGGACAGCTGGCCAACTGTGAGTGTAACGTATGGAAATGTAATGTAATGTAATTATTATTTTTTAAATGGCTACAGCAGTAATAATGTACATGTCCAGTAATCTCCAGAAGCTAAATGCGAGAAACGGCAGGTTTATGTGTAGAGAAAGCGTGGAAATCATCCACTTCTCCAGTAGTTAAGTACGAGAAACCACAGGCGTATGGGTTGAGGAAGCGTGGAAGTCGCCCACTTCTTCAGTAGCTAAGAACGAGAAACTGCAGGTGTATGGGTTGAGGAAGCGTGGAAGTCATCCACTTCTCCAGTAGCTAAAATACGAGAAACCGCAGATGTATGGGTTGAGGGAGCGTGGAAGTCATCCACTTCTCCGATAGCTAAGTACGAGAAACCGCAGGTGTATGGGTGAAGGAAGCATGTAAGTCATCCACTTCTCCAGTAGCTAAAATACGAGAAACCACAGGTGTATGGGTTGAGAGAGCGTGGAAGTCATTCACTTCTCCAGCAGCTAAGCACGAGAAAACACAGGCGTATGGGTTGGGAGCGTGGGTGTCACCCACTTCTCCGATATCTAAGTGCGAGAAACCGCAGGTGTATGGGTTGAAGGGGTGTGGTAGTCACCCACTTCTCCAGTAGCTAAGCACGAGAAACCACAGGTATAAGGCTCAAGGGAGAGTGGATGTCACTCACTTTTCCAGTAGCTAAGTACGAGAAACCGCAGGTGTATGGGTGAAGGAAGCTTGGAAGTCACCCACTTCTCCAGTAGCTAAAATACGAGAAACCGTAGGTGTATGGGTGAAGGAAGCGTGGAAGTTACCCACTTCTCGAGTAGCCAGGTATGAGAAACCGCAGGTGTATGGGTGAAGGAAGCACTTAACGAAAAGAAAAGCACATTTCAATTTTGGAAGACGGGTTGTTTTAAATTCCACACTGTTAACTCAATAACTTTGATGTTGTTGATCGCATGTGGCATAATCATTTCCGGCCTGCAAGAATAATGGCTTTGCCTCAAAAAGCGTAAGGTAATTTCGATTTGAGCTGAATTATTTAATCCATCTAACCCTATAAACGCTACTGAGACTCGGATCTGATCCATAACTTAACTTTCTTATGAATGCAATGTATATACAGTGTAACAATCGGTTTGAAAATACTTACATGTATGTACTTTGCTTTTGTTCCCGTACTTAGTGTTTTCCTTGAAAAGATGGCTTAACGTTGATATTTAAGGACAAAGGCTGAAGTAACACCTAAAAGTGTATTATATAGTTGTTCATGATTTGTTCTTTAAGGCATAATAACATCACTTTGCAGTAACTGTATACATAAGATGATATACGATAATAAGCGATCGTTTCGTTTCAGCCACATGTACAATGCAGTGAATGACCTTCATGTAGGCTTACATGAAGGCCGTCGATGTTGGTGGATTGAGCAGATTTACAACAACGTGTCAAAGATTTAATCTGAATTTAATGGACAGATAGAAACAAGATTATAGGACTTATCCAGCGGGTTCACTGTGCTATGCTGTCACCATGGGACAGACAGTGACTAACGGTTACAGTGAACACGTGAAATAAATGGTCAATCTTACAGCGATATACATGTACCATCATGAGTTTCGTCGAGGAAGAAGTTTTTTCATGTGTTCAGAAGTGGTACATGCGTATAGGGAGGTAATTCGAACACACGGATTAGTAACCATCTGCAGTCTGTACCCAGTATCATAATTACTGTTGCAAAATAAAAAAATGTTGCAAACTGAGCCTGAATTTCAGATATACACATTGGTAAACTACTCTTGCATTAGTAAAAACGGAGATGTCAAGGCATCTTCACGTACCGGGTAAATTTTAGGTGTTACCTGAGCTTTCGGTCTTCATCCCGTGGTCTTTGTCAAGATGGTCGAAAGCTCATGCCACAATTCGAATTTCCCGCATACGTGGAGATGCCTTGACCTCTTTAATATTACCGTTGACCTCACTACACCTACACCTCACATACGACTACAATACATGTCAAAGGCAGTGTGTAATTCCTCTTGCATTGTTTTGTTTTCTTATTTGCATGTTGTTTAACGCCAAACTCCATTTAATTTTTCTCTTACGGCCGCCAGCTTTATGAACCACTGACGTAATTTGCCAAGGTGTTGGACATTGGTAGAAGACATATAGGTTTTCAACGAAAATAAAGCTGCGCAAAAGGCCCCACTATGGGCCATTCATTGTCGCTAAGGCCTCAGGAATAATGAATGCTGGGTAATCAAGAGATTCCCTGTGTAAACAATTGATTGACCTCACCTTTCGTGTGTCCTAGCGATATAGAGACGAGTATTGGTTAATGTTTAAATGAATAAAACTGCAAATAATCAGCCGGTTAAAGCCCGGCACACATAAGAGGTATTTGCTAAGCAAAAATTCATTCATGAAACTTACCTTAATAACGTTATTCTCGCCTGCGGTGAACATTTCTGTAAATTTTTGCCCTTTGTGGCTCTGCGCCAAATATCTAATGTCTGTGATAATTTCTTTCATTCATGTACGATGCCTTACCGTGTGCGGCGAACGAAGCTTTTAGTCATACGACAAAGCGCAGTCATTAGGTGCATGCACATGTAGGCCTATATAATGTCGACTGCACAATGTATGACTAGTATGTATCCGTTATAAAGTTAAGAGAAAACCGTTCCACTTTCGTTCCTATTATGTAGACACTGGGCGGTGAGGTATTTACGAGAGGTGACACATTTGGTACGTGGATGTGTTATAGGCTAAGTGCAGATAATGTCCGTGGTTACCTGCGTGAAGCCCTCACTCCTCCAGCCTCATCCTGCCCAGGCTCCTTATTCCCGTCTCCGGATGTGGCACACTGGTGATCAGAGTTGCCTGCCCTGACCTTCGACCCTGATTTCTCCAGATTTTTGTTGAAAGTCACAATATCTACACCCAGTTCGGTTCCATGTTCAGGCAGCTCTGTAGCCATCTTAAAAAACATCAATGAAATTGATCGGCAAAAGATGAAAATGGTGAATAAGTCATAAACGGAAGAGGAAAAACGAAGGGTCCTCGTCCTGTTATTTTTTCATTATACCAAATTTTTACCATTTGCACTCTTCCTCCTACCCACAGTCTGCCCTCCTCCACCTACCTCTATGTGCCTACCCACAATCTGTCACCTCCTCCCACCTCTTTTCATTTAAACTCTCCTTCCATTTCTGTGTGCTCACATTCCACCTCTTCCCACCCAGACTACTCACCAACGGCTCTTCTCCAACACAATCTGTCCATCAACGATCCACCTCTTTCCACACAGACTGCCCACTCATGATTCTTCTCCTCCAACACAATCTGTCCATCCACCATTCACCTCCTCCCATGCAATCTGCCCAGCCACACTCCACCTCCTCCCACCCAGACCGCCCACCCACAATCCTCTTCTCCAACCCAAAGTGCTCACCCACGTCCTATCTCCTTAAACCCAGACTGTAGTGCCAGCAAATAAAAAAAATGAATAAAAACTGAAGTCGACCAACAAAATAAAGGTCCATGCACGCACATGTACACTGTAGACTGTGAAACACATAAAACTACAATGTATCTATGTAAAGAATAAAAATTCCATAAAACGATTTCAGGGCATTTCCTGCCGTCTGGCATCCCAAAAGCTTCCGAGGCCAAGGCGGCCCCGCGACCTTCACCTTTTGTGGTGGGATAGTCGACCGATGGCCGTATCACTTTCAAACTGCTTCCAACGTGCCTGCCTGCACAAACTTGCCTAATGCAAAATTCAGTGCAGACCAATATAAAACAATTCACCTAGTTTTGATGAAGTATTAGCTTTTAAAGCGCAACATTGTACGGTGTGTGTGAGTTTTATATCTGTGAGTCATTCTTATTCAAACCACTTAATTATATGCAGACGTCCTACTATACTCCATGACGATCCGTGCCCTATAGGTTACCAACTAGGCGGAAAATGTCGCGCTCCCCTAAGATTAGCCTTTGGCGCAGTTAAGCTATTCATCATCTGTTTCATTTGTCTAAGAGCTGGTTATCGTTTGTCATTCGTATAGAACATTCTTTGTGTCTTTCTATCATCACTGAAAACTGTTGACAGCTTCTCTTGCACGATTCCGTCCTACTTTGATACTTTATATGATTACTCAGTCCTTTGATAGTTTGCATGTGCTACACGTGGTTTTGGAATTTGACCCTGCTTTTATTAACAATAGCGGCAGGTGTTACGACGGAGGTAGGGAGGAGTCCTTTGGCGACTTCCTGGCGAACTGTAACTCATGTGACATATAGACTTGAATATTATACTGGTATGAAATAAATTCTGATCAATAAACAGAATCAGGCCTACCGTAAATGTGTCATCTCATGTCATACAAAAACACATACAAAAAGGTGTTTAAACTTGAAGGTCATCTGTAGAAGAAGGAATGATTATGGCAATATTTCAGCCATATCGTGGCGATCATCTGTAGAAGACAGAAAGCAGGCGAGCCTTACGAAATCAAGTATACTGACTACGATGTCCAGGCAACTATTTGGCATCTGCTCAAAATATGATAATCACTATAAAGATGGCTTCTCTTGGAAACACCTGTTGTCATTGTAGTTAAAGGCTTACTTAGCTAAGTGAGCTTCATTAAATCGCCGCAGGAAAAAAAAAAACAATACCAGCAACGGGGAATAACTCTAAAAACAGGCAAAAAGCCTGTAAGTCATAAAGGGACATATCGCCAAAAGAAATTCAGAATTTCTGAGCTGATTCAGCTAAATACAAATACGAGTAGCATTTGACTTCTAACTAAACCTACTGGGTCTATTTTTTCCGAAAAATGGCAATCGAGAGAATCATAAGGGCAAATCCGTCACTGGTTTAAACTGTCCGCCTGACGAGATAACATGAAAATAAGGCAGTCCAAAGATTCCCACAATGCAACGTTCACTCGTAGATCGCACGTGTAAACAATACGATAGATTGAAAGCGTATTATAAGTCTAGTAAACCAAATACGGTCTTCCTTTTCATCCATAATGTTTTATAAAGTATTCATAATTTTCAACGATATGTACAGCACAACTGAAGTTACATGGTGGAATATGGAACCAGATGAGGACATCTCGCCCAGCAGCCCGAGGGTCAGGAGAGGAGGACGGTGTAAATCGCGCGCAAACGGTATCGTTTGCGGGTCGCGGGCCACGAGGAGACGAGGACGATGCCGGTCGCACGTAAATTGTGTTTGACTGGGTCATTCTTAAACGTTGCATTAGACTAATGAAATGAACTTGTAGAAGCTGCCAAGACAAATTATAAATTGGCAGAGTTTCGTCTGAGTAGAAAATGCTTAGATCTGTGTATAACTGTTTTGTTGCGTCACCTATTGAATATGTAGGTGTAGCTCGGGACAAGACCACTGAATATCAGATAAACACTACAGAAAATATCCAAAAGGAAGCCTTGCGTGTTATCACCGGTTTAGATAAACGCCTTGTTTCTAACCTACTGTACGAAGAATCAGGTTTCGTACAAATGCTGTACGACGCTACACACTTCGCCTGCTATCCATTCAAAATCACATCAGTGAGGCATCGAGCAATGTATTTGAAAATAATCACCAACATATTAGCGTAATCCGTACCAAATCAGGATAACAAACCACTAGCAAGTTTCCAAGAAGAACAACCATCTTAAGTAATTCTTTCTTTTCCACAAACTGTGCAGGAGAAGGACCAGAGGAGTTGGGTGAAGGGAACACATATTTTCTAATCCCATGGGGTTGCACTAGTTCGAAGCAAGACTTCGAGCCACCTCACGACAGTATGTTGTGCAGCCAGGCTTTTCCTGTGTGGCCGTTACGTTAGATGTAACTTACACACGATGTGCGGAATGTCTGTGATGAACAATGTACATCCTTAGGACAATGAAATGAACTCAGTGGAGTGATCATTTTTTAATTGTCATTTGTTATTAAACAATATGATTCTTGGTTTGTCTCATCATTAACATACAGTGTGGGTGCAGATGGAAATATATCACATAGACACATGGACATGGATCGTCGTCATATGACTGAAAAATTGTTAGGTACGACGTTAAACCCCAAGCACTCACTCACTCATAGACATGGATGGATAGATATTGCATAGATATAGGGGGATATAGAAAGATGTAGGGAAACACTATATGAATACTTTCATGGACATCGTTCCTTGGTAATAACATTAAAAGGTGACATTCGAGCTGAAGTGTCAATTCTATGATTGTTATAATTTACAAATTATATACCTAGGCCACAGGGGATATGTAATGACATGGTGAGAGTGCTGAGTGGATGGTTCAAGGGTTTAACAAATGTAGCCTATTGAGACACAGAGCCATTCGTTTGCTGAGGCAGATTGGTGTTGCCAAGAAAGGGGTCGTATTTTCAAAGCCCTACCTTTTAGACTACCGTGTATATTTGGTTTCGCCTCGTAACTAATTAACATGAAAGTAACGGGAATTTTGGAACATTGTTCACCATCTCTTCGGCGGGTAGGAAAGATTTTTTTTTTTTGGCAATTGGATAAATTTTTTTTCTGAACTAAACCAAACCTGTCATGATGAATAGCCATTATTCGGGGACAGTAAGGCTCCCACTCCCCCCTCCCCAACAGAGAAATGCACATTTGTCCTAATCAGATGACCAGGTCTCTGTCCGACTAACCCATCTTCATGTAGCAGCCCTGTCAGACGGTTGTGTGTTGAAAATGTTCACAGCTTTTGCTTTTGTCAAAACGTGGGAAGAATCCCATCACACGTTTCGGCTTTCCTATTATGACAACCAAATAGACAAACATGAAAAATGTCAAAGAGTTCATTAAATATTTAGTAAAGTTACTACAAAACTCAAAGCTTCGATACAACAAAGCAGTATGTTTGCTTTGAACACCTCGGGACTACTAATCCATTTCATTGTGACTTTTCAATAGCTGAATAGCTGAAGCAATCGCGCGAATGTTGCTACTGTTTTCTTCCAACCTTTAACCATTTTAACCATAACTCCATAAAACTACCCAACACCCCCTCTGTACATGTAGAAATCAGGCGAGAATCTGCTTGAGAAATTACTGACCAGTATCAGTTTTAACCAGCTTGGGCAAGATAAATGTAGTCGAAAGGTTAGCTTCTGAAAGACTAGCGTACGGATTTTTTTCATCACTCATGATATAATTTGACACAATCAGTATGGTTTTCGACCATTCCATCTGGCACTTGGCTGCACAAGTTCTCATCTGTGAAGATCTCATTGGCGCCATAGATGAGATCTCGGTCATATTGAGACACCGAGACGGGACGTGAAGACTAAAGCGACATGCTCTTGGGTATGGCCCCAGTTCTATTATTGATTAATAATGATGACATTAAGTCTGTAAAATGTATGTTCATCTTCTCCACCAATCACAAATATCGTATAGAATCCATTAAAGCTGAGTTGGAAATGTATCTACGTGTCTCCCAGCCAGCTGCTTGTCTCGTAACAATGCCCAAACAAAAACACGATAGTCTATCCCATTAACAGATCTTTTGTTAGTCCATACATTTTTTTTTACAACACATGGAATTGTCTGTGGTGCCAACGATACAAAAAGTGTTGTCTTTTGTAGTAAACAGTTGGAAACCACATATGCATGCTGTTTTCGAGAAGATCTTAAAATGTATTGGTCTTCTAAACTGTATCGTGAAATATGCGAACAGGAAAACTATGAAGACTTTATAATGCCGCTTATTTGGCCTTATCGGGACTTACTTGAACTTTAGAAGTAGTACTTATCCAGCTTATATGAAACTCTCTTTGAATGTTTGTTTCATCGCATACACGTCACCTCTATTAAACATTCTCTCTTCTTAAATCTGCAAAATATATATTCATGTGGAAAGCTATGCGGTTACTTATGTCTCCTCATAAGAAACAAATTTTTACATCGTTCTCACCCTCTTCCAAGTCGCCGTGCAAACTTGTATGGCCTATAGATACCTATCCAACATCAACAGCACACACAAAACAACAACAACAAAAAAATATAGGCCTCTACACAACCCAAACCTCTCCAAAAACATTCTTCCGTTAGTTGGTCCTGTAAGGAACGGCAAAAAAAGTTTTGTAACGTCATTGGTTCATTACCTTATTTTAAATATTATATTATATTGTCAAACAAGCACTAGAGTACATAATGTCATTTGCTATATATGGGATGAGAGTAAACAATCAAACAAGCAAAAAATGTTTAAACAAAATATATGAATAAATTACAGTGTTTGAAATGATGAAGTCCTCTTAAAAAGCTACTTAAAACTGTTTGTAAAGAAAGGGAAATGATTTAACAAAGTTGACCATTTTTAAGGTTGTAACAATTAATATTAATATAAATATGCTCTGTGATAACATGTTCTGGATTTGGCAGAAATATTCACTTTGAAAATGACACGAGAATGTTTTTCTGGACGACGGGGAGGCAAGATTTTGAAAGAAATTTAGCTAAATTTACGTCTTGCTGAATGGTTGGTCTTAAAGATTTAATAAATCGGTCATCGTTAATTCGAAATCAGTTTCCAGTCTTGATATTACGACAGCATTAAAAACTAAGACACAAATCACTTATATTCATTACGCCTGTGTATGAGATCATTAAACCACAAAATCAGATTATCAAACCACAATATGAAACAGGAAAGCAAATGCACGGCGGCTTGGAAGAAGGTGAGAAGTTAATTGTGTAAATGGGTGTAAAGATTCATTGTAACTCTGTCATTGTGTAAAATCATTTTGTCATTTTGACCATTTCATCTTTTATGAAATCAAAGAGTAATACGGTCGTACACTGCACAAAAAAATCAACAATGGTACACATATATTAACAGAATTATTGCTGAAAATGACTATCCATTATTTTGGGCGGTAATGTCCATCAGCTTATGGGCCTACGCTACGTATCCTGGGGGAGTATTAGGGTTGGTGGGTAATTAGGAGTCCTTTGTTCTAGTTGTCAGATATCAGTGGATCACCACACGTGTCATTATCAGCTGACCAAGTCTCTGTTCTATCAGTGTCACCAGGAACCCTGTCAGACGTTAGTAAATTGAGGTTGTTCGCACTTTTGGTTTGTCAAAACGTGGGAACAGTTCCAACATAAAACTCACAATATTTTCAGCTAATCGTACAGATGTAGAAAAGCGAATGACGATCAAAACAATTTATTAAACTCAAGACTGTAACAGAGAAGTAACATTAATAAGTAGAATGTTATCCTACTACGTGCACTTCCTCCTGCAAGGTAGTGTACAAGACGAAAACTGTATGGATACCGGCAGTTTTACTGCACCGTCACTTTCACCTTTCACTTTATCACCTACTGGGTACCAGCCAATGGCGTCTTCCTCGAGTATTTATCAGCCAGTGACGTCACCACCTTTTAGTTCCCAGCCTATGACCACAGCACTGATCGGGGGGACACCGATGGCCTCTCCATTCAGATACCAGCCCATGCGGCCACAAACGTTGAGTGCCTCTCAATATCAACCGCCGTAATATATCGGAAGCAAGCTCTCTGTCCCATCCGAGGATATGAACCTTAACTGGCTCCGGAATGTTTCTACTATTATTCTACCTTCTTCCAAACACTAACATATATCTATATACTAAACGGATTTGCATATTTTTTTGTATTCAATGAAACCGATTACTTGATCTCTATACCTCCGTTGTAATAGTGCTGTAGTAGAGAAATTGAAAATTTGATGCGTTTTTTTAAAGAAGTGTGGCATTGTGTTTCTGTTGATTTCCTGCAAAAAACTGTCTGGAGTGTGTTCATATGGTCTATATGATGACAGTTTTAAGGGTTAAATGTAATTTTGTATATACAAGGGGATGCACTTAATGCTAAATAAACTACATAGTCTAAGTAGAATATGTTCTTGTTTTGATTAGTTTTCTGTTTTATGTTTTAAAAAATGGCGCCATGAAGGAAAGGGGGTATTTGCTCCATTTTACATGAAATCGTAAAAATATATATTTTGTTCTTTTACTTGTTGTTTAATACCTTTCTCAAGAACTTTTTACATGTACATATAAAATGGCGATCAGTTTGATGGGCGTAGGAAATCCGGAGCAAACCAGCGACGTTTGGCAAATTTTAGACGAGCTTTCCAAAGGACCGGTATGCATAGTATATTACTGGAAGACAAGTATAGGTTTAAATTGTCCCATGGGCGTCGATAATTGTTACCGAGACCCTGAGTGATAGGGAGGAGTCTGCAAATTCAACTCGTGTGTCTTACTTAGTACATATAACTGATAGCACGACCCGCTTTCAGAAAAAAATGCAGTTACACGATAAGGGACAAAGAAGTCTATCTAGCAACAGGGATCAGGTCAAAACACACGCTAGCCACAACGTTCTCCACCAAAACGCGCGTTTGTAGCAATGTATTTATTTAATTTAATTTTTATGAAGCATTTTAACATTATAGGATATATTTTTAAAGAGAAAATTGTGCATTTTGGAGCACTTAAGTGGGACCATGTGGTATTTGACTCAACCACGGCATATGGCAGCAGAGATTAAGACAAGGGAAACTTAATTTAGTTTAATTCTCTTTTCTTCAAACAAGTTGTATGGATTTGCCAACGTACATTTTTTCTCCAAACAAGCTGAAAAGACTTAGAGACAATTACGCATTAACTGAAATTGTTTCGATGGTCTTAATTGTTGCCATATTTGGTGTCGCCTTTCTGTAATGCGTGTTATCATTCGTGTTATGGCAATGTGCCAGCTAGTGCATAGGCCCAGTCAAATAAATAAATAAATCAAATGACATCTTAAGTAGGCCTTACTTTCTATGAAGTACATCTTTAATTATATTTTAAGACAATTGAAAGAACTTCCGAGTTATTTCCTCAAAGATGTGTAAGGATTACAAATTTTCGTTCAAATTCCCTGATCCATAAGCTAATTCTCCACACTCCAATCGACCGGTGTCCAATCATTACTTGTTGATGGACATTAAACGGTCCGCTGTCATGTAAAATAGACCTAAAAGTACATGATATGTATTTAGCCGAATGGCTGGACATGAATAACGTGTTGTTGTATGGGCAATGGGAAAGAGCGGTCTATTGTGAAGTTTATGGATAAAGCTTCTACACAATAACAGCCTTATCGATTTTAGGACGTAAATCATTTATTACATGCATATATGAAGTTAATGTAAAAGACACAATATAAATCATATCATTATCTCGTATGTACTTCCTACCAGGGTACATTTTAGAGATTGGTGTGTGCACGTTTCGGTTTCTTGAAATAATAAAATATTTTCCGCTGAATAAATCTACATGTGTGCTTGATACTTGTAAACTTAGTTTTCACGCGATATGTATCTGTTAGCTGTTACATGGTAGGTGTAAGTAAAATTTGTCAGCACATCGCTTATTCTTTCAAGTATTCAGTACGCAGGTACAAACATTATGAAAACAAACAAATCTATAAATGCTTTAACTCTACATAGGTTTAAAGATAAATGGAGAATGATGATTCTGCAAAGGCAATTTTTCTCTCATTGAGATAATTGTAGCATTAATTTCATCTTTAAAAAAAGAAGGTTAAAACACATTGCAGAAAAGATTAACTATTTCCAATATATCGGCAGATGACCACTTGTGTCAATCTGGCATATACAACTACTAAGCCACATGCGTACCAGCGTTCAGTTTTATAGCGTTCTAAGCTCTAGTTGTGACGTCATTCTATTGAGAAACTGTAATTTCTCCCTGAGGAAAGAACAACAGTCGTACTTTCCTAAATTCGCCCAAACAAGCATATCCTGGCCATGTCGCCATACACAAGGGATCAGAGCTAAAACAGAACTCCCTCCCATCGCTAAATACAAAATTCGAGTATTATGTAACATTAATTTACATAACAAAGCCCTCGGTGCATTGCGCTTTGTACTTTGTTTATACAGATATGTACAATTACTCGGCAAATTATATTATTATATTTTCTAATATATGAACAAAATTTGATTTGCGTAAGATTAATTTCCTTTACATTTCATAATAAATGATTTTACAAAGATTTGCCGTTAAAGTGATAATGGAATCAAATGCTCAATGATAGTTTAACAGGCAAATAATAATAATCTTTGTCGATGTTTCATAATTTTTTTTTGCCAGAGCGGCTATGCTCAGTCATAATGATCAGCTTACCACTAGCTTCCCGCAGAGCAGTTGATGGGTTATCTGGAAGCTTTTCAGCTATCAGTGCATCACCAGACTATTCATTACCAGATGATCAGTTAATCTATCTGTCAGTCCTGTCAGACATTTGTATGTTGATGTTGTTCACAGCTTTAGGTTGTGTCAAAACTTAGGAACAATTCCAACCTAGAACTCACACCTTTTTTCAGTGTCTCTAAATACCATATAAAAGACATGGGTTTTCAAGGAAAAGGTATTCCAATCTCGACTTCAGCGTGACAAGACAGGACATACCTTCCTACAGAAATGAACGAAATGTCATCCCACAACGTGGACTTCCTCTTACGGGGTAATGAACCGGGTAAACATTATTCGGATAACAGTGATCTTACATCTCCATTACCGTCACTGGACAGAAGTACCGGGTCTCCAGATTCACTGAGGAGTGAAACAAGCAGTGACAGTCCAGTCTCCATAATGGATGCTCTAAAGTCTCTGCAACATAAGGCAGCCATTGTCACTGACACCAAAACGGATTTGGAAAAACCAGAACACTCGTATATTGCTCTCATTTCTATGGCAATACTTAGCTCGCATAAGAATAGGATGGTCCTTGGAGAAATTTACGAGTTTATTATGAAAAGATTTCCTTATTACAACAACCAACAAAGGGCCTGGAGAAATAGCATCCGGCACAACTTGTCCATCAACGAGTGTTTTATCAAGAACGGAAGAGCGGACAATGGCAAAGGTAATTACTGGTCGATCCATCCTGCTTGTGTAGAAGATTTTTCTAAAGGAGATTTTCGTCGCCGGCAAGCCAGAAGGCGTGCACGGAAAAGTGTGAAAAATGTGAACAGGAATCAATTTACTGCCACTGAGTACCACTGTAATGCCCGGTATATGCCCATGACGCCATCATCTTTGGGATATCAATCTATGACGTTATCACCTGTTGAATATCAGCCAATGACGTCATACTCACGTGATTTTCAGCCAATGACGCCGCCTCCATTTAGTTTTCAACCTATGACCTCACCACTGATAGGGAGCACACCAATGGCTTCTCCCCTTGGATACCAGCGGATGAGGTCACAGGCGTCGAGTCCATCTCAGTATGAACCACCATCGCATGTGGGAAGCAAACTGTCTGTCTCTTCCATTGATTTAAACCAGAAACCCTTCCGAGGCTTAACGACCACCGTGAAAATGTCTTCCGAGCAGGGACAACTTTCCATGTCCGCCATTTATTAACAACCTGTGTCTAGTTATTTTGTATTCAATGAAATTCATCAATTGATATCTAGACACCCTGCATTGAACAGTGCTGCAAAACAGTTAACACAGGACTTCGATTGTGTTATACTGTAAAATCTGTGGCATTTTACTTTCATTTATATGAAAAAATACGACATCAGACACTTTATGTTTTATATATAATGCTAGTTTATAGAATGAAATGAAATTGTTTGTATATATACAAGTGCGCTCAATCGTCAGTAAACATCATATCTTAATTTACCATGTTCTGGTTTCATCTGGATTTGTGTTTTCCGAAAACCTGTACACTTAAGAAACAGAGAGCATATGCATAATCACCATACGCTGAAGGACACGAAGCAGTTTTATCTAGACTTAACAGTGATACGAGCGTTGCTGAATAGTGACACACTTGTATGAATAATGCTTTGTCCCAAGCGGGCTTTGGAGGAGTGAGGATGATGGATGAGGCTTGGCGGGAACCACCCATTTTCACTTATGAACCGTAACGAATCTGAACCTAAAGCCTTCGTTTTAGACATAATGTAAAAGTTACAAATGTCTGTCAACATGACAGACATATATACCGTTATCTCACCAGTGTATACATGCTGCATTACACAGCTTAAAAAACAAAACAAAAACCTTGCACCAATGACGTCACCGACTTCTCGTTTACAGCATATGAACTCACCAAATATCGTCGCACACCAATGGCTTTAATTGGGATGAATGAATTAAATACAGTCTAACACATCACTTAGTCATTCTTGTATTCAGTACGCATGTGCAAGAGATTATAAAAACAGACAATGAAAGAAGAAAAGAAAGGAATCCATAAATATCTAAACTGTACATGGCTTTAAAGATAAGTAGGGAAAGCAAAAAAAGTTTTTTTTCCCGAACTACGATAATATCAGCTATTATTTAATCTTAAAAAAACACAGAAAATTCACATACATTGTAGCAAAGGTTAAATATTTCGCGAGCTGGATAAATGGTACTTTGGAGTCTTTGATTATAGTTGTCAGATATATCTACATATGTCATCTACCATGACAATACTCGGCTACCACGTTACATTTTGTAAAATACAACCATAATGGGATTTTTTCAGCCATGATGTTAACCAAAAACTTGAAGTCGACACGTTGGTATATCTTGATGATTTACTGATAACTTTATTATGTGATCATCTGTAATAATCAAGAAATGTTAACCTGCAAATAATAATGTTCAATATATCGGAAATTTCTTGCCCTAGTGGTTATGTTGAGTAATATTGATCAGTTTACTATTAACTTCCCGCAGAGCAGTTGGCGGATTATCTGAAAGCTTTTCAGCTATCAGTAGATCACCACACGTAACCTTATCAGAGAACAAAGCTCATCAATGGGGCATCCTGTCAGACGTTTGTGTGTTAACGTTGTGCACAGCTTTTGGTTGTGTCAAAACGTGGGCATAATTACAACCTACAACTCGCTCTATTTCTTGGCGTTTCCAAATACCATATAAAGCTAAGGGTTTTCAAGGAAAGGTATTCCAAGACTGGGCATGACAAGACAGTATATAAATTCCTACAGAAATGAACAGAATGTCATCCTACAACGTAGAGTACCTTCTACAGGGTAATAAACGAGGTGAACAGTATTCCGCGAACAGCGACTACCTTTCCGTCACATCCAGTGGACAGAAATACGGGGTCTCCGGATTCTCCGAGGAGTGAAACAAGCAATGACAGTCCCGACTGCATAACAAACGCGTTAACATCTCTGCAACACCAGGCAGCCATTATTACTGACATCAAGGCTGACATGGAAAAACCTGCTCACTCGTATATTGCTCTCATTTCTAAGACAATAGTTAGCGCCGATCAGAAGAGAATAATACTTGAAGAAGTTTACGAGTTTATAATGAAAAGGTTTCCTTATTACAACAACCAACAGAGGGTCTGGAGAAATAAGAACGGACGAGCAGACAACGGCAACGTTCGGATACCAGTTGATGAGGTCACAAGAGTTGAGTGCCTCATCATATGTGGGAAACAAACTCTCTGTCTCCCCCAAGGATTTAAACCAGAATTTCTTCCAAAGTTTTCCGGCCAATGTTCCACAGACTTCAAAACATGGACACCTATCTATATACTAAGGGACCGTGTCTAGCTGGCTGTATTCATTGAAACTGATCACCACGTCTGTAGACTTTGTGCATCGAAAAGTCCTGTAAAACAGATAATTGGAATTGAACGTGTTCTAGTGTGAAATATGTGACATTTTATTTCTGTACAATTGTCTGTAATAAGGTGGCACCTCTCTCTTCATGTGATGTATATATAATGCTTGCTTTTAGAAAGAATCCAAATTGTCTGTGTAGAAGTGCATTAAATCGTTAATAAACATCATGTCTTAACAAATCAAAGTTCTTTAATCTTTGAGTAAGTAAACTTGTGTGCAGTGCCCGCTGGTGACAATGACGCGGTCTAATATAGAGTTGACAGTGGTATGAGTGAAGCTGAGTGGTGATATACTGGTATGAATAGTGCTTTGCTCCACACGGGCAATGGATTTGGATCAGTCCAGATCGCCTGTTAGGATAATGTTTATACGCCGTACTCAAGAAATCACCGGCTTTCATCTTTCAGCCTATGTTCCAGCCGATTAGGTCACAGGCGTAGAGCTCATCTCAGTATCTCCCGCCATTATACGTGGAGAGCAAACTCTCACCCTGCTCCCTGTGGAATTTAACCTAATCTGATTGCAATGTTTTCTGGTCACTGTTCCACCGTCTTTCGCACACAGTCTAAGACGATGTGTGATTGCTTTGTGTCTATTGAAACTGATCACTTGTCCTATTCACTTTTTGCAATGAATAGTGCTGTAAGAAAAATAATTAAGATTTAATGTGTCTGGTACTGTACGATACGTGCCAATTCATTTCTACAGATTTTTTTTGTAAAAATAAAAAGTGATACCTGATAGTTTATACATTATACATAATAAAAGTTTCAAAGGAGAAACGTAATTTGCAGGTATGGACGTCATTCTTATATATAGAAGTTATAGTTAATTTGACATAATGTTTTTAGTGGAAAAGTGCTCCGATTGAGGATTCCTGACAATGTACACGAAGGGAAGATAATAAGAAAGTAACGTCTGTATTCAGATGTTGGGAAATGAAAACCACCGAACCACACCTGTTTCATTCTTAATTTGTAAAGAAATAGATCCCTTGTCTGCCTTTATAAGTTAGTACATACAACGATTCATTATCTGAAGATAACAAGCAGAGATTATAAGGTTTTACCAAGCCATATGGAAGGATGACAAAGGACCCAGGATAAGGCGGGGAATCAGCCACAGTGCATAAAATTGTGCACATCAAAAAAGGAAACTGACTATAGCTGTAAGCGACAGCTGCTGACACACTCGCAAAGTTTTCAGTTCTGTTTTACTCTTCTTTTCCTGTTATATGGATGCGACTTGTAAAGTTCCACATGCACACTGAAGCAATGTATAGTCGAAAAATGGGAGTGCCTAGTTTGAGCGAATAACTGGCGTTTTTGATCGAGAGTGTATTTTTGGCGGGCTATTACCAATCAACCATCTCGTTTATGGCCATATAATTTTTCTGAGTGATTCGACCAACATTTAT
This sequence comes from Liolophura sinensis, assembly GCF_032854445.1. NCBI lineage: Eukaryota > Metazoa > Mollusca > Polyplacophora > Chitonida > Chitonidae > Liolophura > Liolophura sinensis. The sequence goes on along the minus strand of NC_088302.1, from coordinate 53,161,461 downwards.
ATTTCTGAGTTGGAAATTTACAGAATTGTTCTGGAATTTTGAAAGTTGCACCTTCTTATCACACCTCATTGGGGAGGATTCTCCGCCTTACCGTACCATTTCCTTTCACTGCCAACCTAATCCTCCAAAGGCGCAATCGGCTTATGTCTTATTACCTCTTGTTAATGGTTATCAAGCGGCATGCTATAATCTATTTTCGACTTTAAACGGGCTTTTTTTTTGAATGAACACGTAGTAAAAAATGCTTTGCTCTTTAGGAATACTGACAACCTTCGATCATTATAACATCGCTATGATGATCATAGTAGATGTTTAGCCTATCTGGAAACTATCCTTTTCATTATAAAAGTATACGTTACAATGAGTTGAATGTTTACCCCATTGTTAAAGTTGTGGAGAAATCATGGCCGACATGTATGTATCGTCCACGATATGTACACACGGTCACAAGATTGTTAGGTTAGGGTCATGACCAGTTGCAGGCAGAGCACGACAGTGCATACAGCGATTGGGTACATACGGCGATTGAGAACATACAGTACATACAGCCAGTGGGTACATACAGTACATGCAGCGATTTGGCACATACAGTACATACAGCGATTTGGTACATACAGTACATGCAGCGATTTGGTACATACGGTACATGCAGCGATTGGGTACACACGGCGATTATATACGGTATATACGGTACATACAGCCAGTGGGTATATATATATTACATACAGCGATTTGGTACATACAGTACATACAGAGATTTGGTACATACAGTACATACAACAACTGTGTACATACAGTGCATAGTGCGAGTGGGTACATACAGTACATACAGCGAATGTGCACATACGCCGAATGGGTACATACAGTAGATAGAGCGACTGAGTACATACAGTACATAAAGCGATGGGGTATATGCAGCGATTGGGTACATAGAGTACATGCATCGAGTGGGTACATACAGAACATTCAGCGATTGCGTACATAGAGTGCATACTGTGATGAGGTACATACAGCGAATGATAAGTGTTAAGGGTTCTGAAGTTTTCACTTGCGATGTGGAAGGATGGTATTTTTCATTTCAGTTGACTGAAACATCCATGGGCGCAATCGGCTTATGTCCTGTCAATATTTTCTGATACTCTATAAACGACCTTCTATAATCCAACTTAGGCCAAAAACTGATTTTGTTTTTTTTTTTCGGAATGTTTATGGATGCTGTTATAAATAAGGCTTAGAGGCTTATCTTCAATAATGAAAACGTTGCAAATTTAGAACATAAACGGCATATTATAAATTATGAGGACAAGTTACAATTAGTTGGATATTTATCCTGAAGGTAAGGATGCTGAGAAAACATAAAGACATCGTCATCTCGTCGATTCTTATCAGATACTCCATATTTCACGGCTTGATGTAGGGAAGTTTTGGTTCTACATGACACATTTAGATAGTGTCAGTTAGATCAGTCTGCATGTGTGTCTGGTGCTGATTAGGTTAGCTTTAGAACCATGTACATCTGATAGCATGTTTGCTTGCATTGCTTCCAACATCACAGCGATTATTTCACGACTTCGTATACCAGTATGGAGTGTCTAGTGACTTCTTCACAAGAAAATAATGAATAATTAGTTGTAAAAAAGTCTGAGTAGCACATGTTCTTGGCTCGTATAATTTTGTGTCTTATGCTGAAAGATATCATAAAAAGAAGGAACGGACGTATTGCTCCAAATTGTATTATTTGACAGAAAAGTGTATTTATTTTTTGAATTTCTATTTCACTCTATTGTCGGGAATTTTTCACTGAGACGATGCCGATCAATTTTATGGGTGAAGGAAACCAGAGTTCCCGAAGTCTGATGCATACAATTAACAAGGATAGCAAGGATACAAGGTTGCTCTCAGCCTAGCACAGTCTGATATAAATCATTTAGAAATGCGTCTCAAAATTTGTGGGTTAAGATTATTACAGAGCTAAGATCTGTAAAGATAAATCAGTGCTGCTACTATTTGACAAATGTTTGCAAGAGATAAACAGAAATATAACATCAAATATAAAATGTGTAAGGTGTAATATATTTAAGGTATAATGCTTTTCTTTAGGCAGTGGCAGATCAACTTCCACTAGATTTGAAAAAAAGAATAATTTCTCGAAAAGTTACTGTTAACGTGACAATATAATCATCTGTAGTAAGCAAAAAATGTTAACACAAATAATAATGTTGAATGTAATCTTTCTTGCCATATCGGCTATATACTCAGTCATGTTGATCAGCTTACCACTAGCTTCCCACAGAGCAGTTAACGCGTTATCTGGAAGCTTTTCAGATATCGGTAGATCACTACATGTGTCATAATTAGATGACCAGGTCATTTATTTGGCAGCTTGTCAGACGTTTGTATGTTGACGTTGTTCACAGCTTTTGGTTGTGTCAAAACTCGGGAACAATTCCAACCTAGAACTTGCACCGCTGTTTAGTGTTTTCAAATACCATATAAAATGCACAGGTTTTCAAGGAAAAGTATTCCCATCTCGACTTCAGCGGGACAAGACAGGACATACATTCTCAAAGAAATGAACAGAATGTCATCGTACAACGTGGACTACCTTCTACAGGGTAGTAAACGGAGTGATCAGTATTCTGTGAACAGCGACTTTACTTTTCTGTCACATACACTGGACAGAAGTACCGGGTCTCCTGATTCTGTGAGAAGTGAAACAAGCTGTGACAGTCCAGACTCCATAACGGACGTGTTAAAGTCTCTGCAACATCAGGCAGCCATTGTTACTGAGGTCAAGGCTGACATGGAAAAACCTGCACACTCGTATATTGCTCTCATTTCTATGGCTATTCTTAGCTCGAACAAGAATAGGATGGTCCTTGGAGAAATTTACGAGTTTATAATGAAAACATTTCCTTACTACAACAACCAAGAGAAGGCCTGGAGAAATAGCATCCGCCACAACTTGACCATTAACGAGTGTTTCATCAAGAACGGACGAGCAGACAACGGCAAAGGCAACTATTGGTCCATCCATCCTGCCTGTGTGGAAGACTTTTCTAAAGGTGATTTTCGACGCCGACAAGCGAGAAGACGCGCACGCAAAAGTGTGAAAAATGTGAACAGGGACCAGTTTAATGCTACAGAGTATAACTGTAATGCTGGTTATGTGCCAATGACGTCATCATCTTTGGGATATCAGCATGTGACTCTTTCAACTGTTGGGTACCAGCCAATGACATCATATTCAAGAAATCAAGTTTCTATGAATTCACCACCTTTCAGGTTTCAGCCTATGACCTCACCACCGATCAGGCACAAAGCAATGACCTCTCCTTTCGAATACCTGCCAATGAGGTCAGAGGAGCTTAGTGCTTCTAAGTATCAACCGCCATCATATATGAGAAGCAACCTCTCTGCCTCTACCCTAGATTTAAAGGAAAATTTCTTCCAAAGTTTTCCTTCCGTTGTTCAACATTCTTCAAAACTGGGATACATTTCTATATACTAAGATGCCGTGCCTAGTTGTATTTAATAAAATTGATCTATTGATGTCTAGACTCCTTGCATCGAAAAGTGCTGTAAAGTAGATAACTGGAATTTGTTTCTAATGTAAAATATGCGATATTTTATATTCAGATATGAGACATTTCTATACAATTTTCTGTAAAAAGGTGACACTTCCCTCTTCATGTTATGTATATATAATGCTGGTTTTTAGAAAGAGAGGAAATTTTATGTGTACAAATGCACTAAATCGTTAATAAACATCATGTCTTAATATATCATGTTGTGTTTCCATCTGGGTTGGTTTCTTTGTTTAAGTGAAACAATTCTGAATATGGCGTAAAACACCAATCAAATAAATAAATAGATATTAGTTTTCAGCCTATGGCCTCACCCTTGATCAACAGCACACCAATAACCTCTCCGATCGGATACAGGTCTTTGAAGTCACAGGTCTCAGTATCAATTGGTAGATAAATGGACACTATCGTCTTTAATATAAAAGTGTAAGTTATAATCAGGTGGATGTTTATCCTTTAGTTAAAGTTGTTTAGAAAACATGGCCGACACATATGTATCGTCATCTCGTCATTTTCATCCAGGTTACGCAACAGTTCAACAGTCTGATGTTTGGAAGTTATGGTTCTATAACAAATTTAAAAATCATCAGTTTGATCAGTCATCATGTGTGTCTGGTGCATTTGAGTTAGTTGTAGAACCATGTACATGTCATAGTTTCTTTACTTGTGCTAAATATTATAGCAATTGATAACTACTTTCAAAAAAAACCTTCTTTACAATCATTTAGAGTGTATTTGTCAGGTACTCCATATTTTACGGCTTGATGTAGAGAAGTTTTGCTTCTACTTGACATATTTGGATAGTGTCAGTTGGATCAGTCTACTTGTCTGTCTGGTGCTTATTAGGTTAGCTTTAGAGCCATGTACATATGACAGTTTGTCTGTTTGTATTGCTTCCAACATCACAGCGATCATTTCACGACTTCGTATACCAGTATGGAGGGTCCAGTGAATTCTTCACAAGAAGACAGTGAATACTTAGCTGTAAAATAGTCAGAGCAGCACATGTTCTTGGCTCGTATAGATATATATATTATTTGGGAAGAAGTCATATAATGAAGGAAAGAACTTATTGCTCAAATTTACATTATATGATTAAAATGTGTATATATTTTTTGGATTGCTGTTTCCCTTTATTCTCCAGAATTTTTCAGTGAGACGATGGCGATCAATATTATGGATGAAGAAAATCAGAGTTCCCGGGGTAAGCCACCGACGTTTGGCAAGTTTCAGACGAACTTTCTATCATGTCATGGACAGATGCGAACGAAATAATTGGATATGAACCAACGTTATCCTTTGCTAATTGCCCCACAAAATTATACCAAAATCCCACAAACAATGAAGGGGAGGGATTCCACAACTTCAACTCGTGTGTCTTAGTAATTGAATGTGATGTACCTTAACCACCATAAACCCAAATCCGCTTTCAGAAGAGAACATATATAGTTAGACGATGATTTGCAGACAATGTCCGTTTTCAGAAATATTAATTGTGAATCATTAAAATACACCATCCAATGTTTATGCTCTAATTCATTAATAAACACCTCCCTTTCCTGACTTCACGACTCAGTACATACAAACGACTGATTTTTTAAAGACAACTGGAATGGCTTCAGAGTCATGTCCCCAAAGGTCTTCAATCACTACTTGTTGATGCACATAAAAAGGGCCTGTGGGTAATGCAGTTCAGATCTAAAAGTGATCAACTGTTTCACATCTATCAGCAGACTGGCAAATGAGGGCCGATGGTCTGGGTGGTAATGTTCAGCAGCTTACATGGGCTTATACTTTGTACCCGTGGAGTAATTTGGATGAATGAACTATATACAATGTAACAATTATTCATTGTTGTGTTTAGTACGCATGTGCAAGAGATCATTAAAATCACATATTTTTGCAGGAAGGCAAAGGAATATATGAAAAGTTCAATTTTTATATCTTTACAAAGCACAAAAGATGAACACATATTGTAGAAAAGATTAACTGTTTCGCAGATATCGGTAGACTTGTTAAGTGAAAATGACGGCCGTTGTTCTGGGTGGTAATGTTCATCCGTTTATGGGCTTACACTTCGTACCCCGTGGAGAGAATGGGGTGAGTGGTACTTCAGAATCTTTGGTTGTAGTTGTCAGATATCAGTAGATCACCATATGTGTCACCTACCGTATAGAACCACTAAGTTATAGCATCGTGCAATTTTATGCCTTTGGAATACGTTTTTGCGATAACCATTCTCTGCCATCACATATTACATTTTGTAAGAAACCACCACAATGCCGTTTGTCCAGCCATTATGTTACCTTAATTTTAAATAGAAACTATGGTATTATGCAGTGCCCTACGTCTAATACATATACTTTTAGCGAGTATGCAAAGTTGCTGTCAGCCTAGCACAGTTTGATATCAATCAATTAGAAATGCTTGCCAAAATGTGCGCTTTAAGACTGTATAAAAGCTTGAAACTGTAAAGATAAAGTTCCACTAGATTTTTACAAAAAAAATGATTTTTTGAAAATTGACAACTAACGTGACAACATAATCGTTTGTAGCAAACAAGAAACGTTAACACACAAACAATAATGTTGAATGTAATCTTTCTTGCCATATCGGCTATATACTCAGACATGTTGATCAGCTTACCACTAGCTTCCCGCAGAGCAGTTAACGGGTTATCTGGAAGCTTTTCAGCTTTCAGTAGATCACTACACGTGTCATAATTAGATGACCAGGTCATTTATTTGACAGCGTTGTCAGACGTTTGTATGTTGACGTTGTTCACAGCTTTTGGTTGTGTCAAGACTCGGGAACAATTCCAACCTAGAACTCGCACCGTTTTGTAGTGTCTCCAAACACCATATAAAAAGCAAGAGTTTTCAAGGAAAAGTATTCCAATCTCGACTTCAGCGTGAGAAGACGGGAGATACATTTTCATAGAAATAAACAGAATGTCATCGTACAACGTGGACTACCTTCTACAGGGTAATAAACGGAGTGATCAGTATTCCGTGAACAGCGACTTTAATTTTCTGTCACATACACTGGACAGAAGTACCGGGTCTCCGGATTCTCTGAGAAGTGAAACAAGCAGTGACAGTCCAGACTCCATAACGGACGTGTTAAAGTCTCTGCAACATCAGGCAGCCATTGTTACTGACGTCAAGGCTGACATGGAAAAACCTGCACACTCGTATATTGCTCTCATTTCTATGGCCATTCTCAGCTCGAATGAGAATAGGATGGTTCTTGGAGAAATTTACCAGTTTATAATGAAAAGATTTCCTTACTACAACAACCAAGAGAAGGCCTGGAGAAATAGCATCCGCCACAACCTGTCCATCAACGAGTGTTTCATCAAGAACGGACGAGCAGACAACGGCAAAGGCAACTATTGGTCCATCCATCCTGCCTGTGTGGAAGACTTTTCTAAAGGTGATTTTCGACGCCGACAAGCGAGAAGACGCGCACGCAAAAGTGTGAAAAATGTGAACAGGGACCAGTTTAATGCTACAGAATATAACTGTAATGCTGGTTATGTGCCAATGACGTCATCATCTTTGGAATATCAGCCTATGGCTCTTTCAACTGTTGGGTACCAACCAATGACATCATATTCAAGAAATCAAGTTTCTATGAATTCTCCACCTTTCAGCTTTCAGCCCCCACCCACCGATCAGCCACAAAGCAATGACCTCTCCTTTCGAATACCTGCCAATGAGGTCAGAGGAGCTTAGTGCCTCTAAGTATCAACCGCCATCATATATGGGAAGCAACCTTTCTGCATCTACCCTAGATTTAAAGGAAAATTTCTTCAAAGTTTTCCTTCCGTTGTTCAACATTCTTCAAAACTGGGATACATTTCTATATACTAAGAGGCCATGCCTAGTTGTATTTAATAAAATTGATCTATTGATCTCTAGACTAAGTGCATCGAAAAGTGCTGTAAAGTAGATAATTGGAATTTTGTTTCTAATGTAAAATATGCGACATTTTATATTTAATATGAGACATCTCTATACAATTTTCTGTAAAAAGGTGACACCTCCCTCTTCATGTTATGTATATATAATGCTGGTTTTTAGAAAGAGAGGAAATTATATGTGTACAAATGCACTAAATCGTTAATAAACATCATGTCTTCATAGATCATGTTGTGTTTTCATCTCGATTTGTTTCTTAAGGTTCAAGAAGCTGTATAAATAAGTTAAGAGAACTTGTGTGGAATGATTGCTGGTGGACGTGAAACAGTCTAATCTAGAGTTGACAATGGTTTGAGCATAGCTGGATGGTGATATACTTGTATAAATAGTGCTTTGCCCCACACAGGCAATGGAGAGGATCAGTTTAGCTCTGAGAATGATGGTCGTAGCTTGGCATTATGAAGCGTGGTAAATTTGAATATATGTATTTGTGCATTACTTTTTTTATCGTACACAGCAAGTTCTCAGTAGGCGCCTGGTAGTTTTCAGTGGTTTCATCCCACCATAATGCTGGCCGCTGTTACCTAAGTGAAACATTTTTGAATATGGCGTCAAACACCAATCAGATAAACAAATAGATATTAGTTTTCAGCCTATGATCTCAACCTTAATCAACAGCACACCAATAACCTCTCCGATCGGATACAGGTCTAAGAGGTCACAGGTGTCAGTATCAGTTGGTAGATAAATGGACACTATCGTCTTTAATATAAAAGTGTAAGTTACAATCAGCTGGATGTTTATCCTTCGGCCGACACATATGTATCGTCATCTCGTCATTTTTATGTATGATACGCAACAGATCATGGCTGATGTTTGGAGGGTAAGTTCTATCACTCATTTGAATATCATCAGTTTGATCAGTCATCATGTGTGCCTGGTGTTTTTGAGTTGGTTGCAGAACCTTGTTGGAACCATTATGGCGATTTGTTAAATTAATTGTTTATGATGAAATGAACGAAAACATACTCAGTTGCAAAATAGTATGAGCTCCCGTATTCACGTTAACCTGTAGAACAGTTCGACGCCAAAAGCTTGGAATTGTTTTCCTTTTATGATGACTGATTGTTCTCAGTGATTTACTTGACAATGACTCCAAAGAGCCAAAATGCTGAATATGGCCCCAGAAGACTTTGAAAATTTAAATTAAAAAATAAGCATTACAAAATAAAGTCGTCTTGAAATTCTCAAAGCTTTGTCCACCATATTCATACGATTTAAAGATTTTTAGAATAGGGCCTTTGTCTCCTTCATGGCAATGGGGGAGACGAAAAGAGTATACTTACGTTGGGTATATGATCAATTGCAGACAGAGTGTCTATTTGGTTGACGGCTGGTATACCAATGTTGGTTTTGACGCCTACATTATAAAAAATCGGACAAAGATAGACATTGTCAAAGACGACAATTCATCTATTTTCACCTTGTTTCATGCTACAGTCAGGAACTTTTGTTCTGGCAGTCGAAGTTTTACAAGTGTAATGTACTGCATCCCATGCAAAATCAAACAAAAGAGCACCATGGACACTTTTTTCTACCAAGGCCACGGGAATAATAAAATAGGGAAATGTAAAAAATGTCCCATCCAAAAATGAGATTAGATTCAAGACAGGTGCGACCTATATAACGAACATAATGGAACCATTAACCACTGCACCAAGGCCAGCGCTTGGTCAAACATTGAAATACTCTGAATGTGTCTTAAAGAAACACAGGTAGGCCCTACACAGCTGGGTGAACTACATTTTCCATGTTGTTTTATTTTCTCATATCTAATATCACTATACATAATGTCTGCAATTGCAATTTCAAAAGGTCCACCTTTTTCGCGAGGTGTGATGTACCAGGTTTTATTGTTCATAGTTCAAATCACTTACAGCCATTTAATTGTTTTACAGGTAGACAGACGCCACTTATTGTGTTTTTGCAACAGTTATTTGTGACGATTAGTGACAGGCTTTACAGTTATTACTTTGTTGTTACAATCTGGCGGTTTTGTAAAGTATGAAAAGAATTTGTTGTGTTGAGTTATGGTTTGATCATTAAACTTGAAAAACAGAAATATTTCGAAGAGATAACAAATGTACAAAACTGTAAAATGTATTAAACATCACATAGATAGGCTGATGGTTTCTTACATATTCCTTGCAAGTACCATCACTGATTTTATAAAATCTACAATTCTGCTTAATTTGTTTTGGTAGGGGTTGTGCAATTTGCAACTGTTTAAGCATTTACATGAATAAGTAGAGTAAAAATTAAACTGAGGTAAATTGACAAAAGGCCAAATTTCTTCGGTTATGTGTGACCATTTGCCAACAATCATACTGTCGTCGTTGCCTGCTCTGTTTGACTCTCTCTTTTGTAAGACGTTACATACCGGTATATCATATTGGAGAAAAAATAAATAAAATCTGGTTTTTATATCTCTGAAACGGTATGAGTAAAGAGAGAAACAGGTGTTCTGATTTGTAATAAATGACTGATTATTTGCATGATTAAGTGTTTATTGTTCAATTAGAGTCCAAATACATATCTGATATATTCATATCCCAGTACACATGTATAACAACTGATTTTGTGAAGAGTTTATTTCTCCACCATTATCCTATCATTATAACTTCACTTCCACTGCCTTATCCCTAATCCTGGCCAGTGCTAATCGGCTTATCCTCAGTTATCCACTAGATGATGCAGATCAGGAAACATGGTGGAGCCTAATTTAAATTAAAAGGAATTTAGTTAAAATTTTAATTGGTGCAGTTGTGTGAAAAATACTCTGGTCGACAGATGACCCTCAATAAACAATACATCTTTAGGACCGAAAAACGTAACGACTGTCGACTGAGAAGAATTTATTACCCACGTCAACTAACATGTATAGCCAGTTTGATGTTTATCATGTAGCTGATGAGTTTTTAATGGTTGGGGAAAAGACATGGTCAACATATCGATGATCACGTCTTCTCGACCATATTTCACAGTTTATTGTGAGTTTTATTTCTGACGGATCAATCTACATGTTTGTGTGAGTCGTATAAAATTTTTTTTGACAGCCATTTTTTTTGGATAGTTTGTTTACTTGGATGGCTTCGAACATATTTGTATTTGTTTCAAGACCTCGGACCGGAATTTGTCGAGCTATGAACAGGGAAAAGTCCATGGTATATGTTTGGTTGTGGCATTTTTCAGTCCAGTTGCATATGTTCTTGGCTTGTATAGTTATGTGTCTTATGTTGAAAGAAATCATATAATGAAGGAAAGGAGGTATTGTTCCACTTAACATTGGAATTGATTTCTTTTGAATGCTGTTTCACTCTATTCTCGGAAATTCTTCAGTGAGACGATGGCGATCAGTTTTATGCATGAAGAAAATCAGAGTTCCCGGGGTAAACCACCGACGTTTGGCAAGTTTCAGACGATCTTTCTAACATGTGATGGACAGGTGCGAACGAAATAATTGGATATGAACCAATGTTAGCCTTCGTTTATTGCTCCACGAAATGATAGCAAAACCCTAGAAACAATGAAGAGGAGGGATTCTACAACTTGAACTCGTGTGTCTTAGTTATGGAATGCGATGTACCTTAACCACCATAAACCCGAATGCGCTCTTGGAAGAAAACGTATATAGTTAGACGATGATATGCAGACAACGTTCGTTTTCAGAAATATTAATTGTGAATCATTAAAATACACCATCCAATGATTATGCTCTAATTCATTAATAAACACCTCCCTTTCCTGACTTCACGACTCAGTACATACAAACGACTGATTTTTTAAAGACAATGGGAATGGCTTCTAAGTCATTTTCCCAGAAGGTCTTCAATCATTATTTGTTGATGCACATAAAAAGGGCCTGTGGGTAATGCAGTTCAGATCTAAAAGTGATCAACTGTTTCACATCTATCAGCAGACTGGCAAATGAGGGCCGATGGTCTGGGTGGTAATGTTCAGCAGCTTACATGGGCTTATACTTTGTACCCGTGGAGTAATTTGGATGAATGAACTAAATACAATGTAACAATTATTCATTGTTGTGTTTAGAACGCATGTGCAAGAGATTATTAAAGTCACATATTTTTGCAGGAAGGCAAAGGAATATATGAAAAGTTCAATTTTTATATCTTTACAAAGCACAAAATATGAACACCTATTAACTGTTTTGCAGATATCGGCAGACTTGTTAAGTGAAAATGACGGCCGTTGTTCTGGGTGGTAATGATCATCCGCTTGTGGGCTTACATTTCGTACCCCGTGGAGAGAATGGGGTGAGTGGTACTTCAGAATCTTTGGTTGTAGTTGTCAGATATCAGTAGATCACCATATGTGTCACCTACCGTACAGAACCACTAAGTTATAGCATCGTGCAATTTTATGCCTTTGGAATACGTGTTTGCGATAAGAACTCTCTGCCATCACATATTACATTTTGTAAGAAACCACCACAATGCCGTTTGTCCAGCCATTATGTTACCTTAATTTTAAATAGAAACTATGGTATTATGCAGTGACCTACGTCTAATACATATACTTTTAGCGAGTATGCAAAGTTGCTATCAGCCTAGCACAGTTTGACATCAATCAATTAGAAATGCTTGTCAAAATGTGTGCTTTAAGACTGTATAAAAGCTTAAAACTGTAAAGATAAATCCGTGCTGCTTCTATTTGAAAAATGTTTGCAAGAGATAAACAGAAATATAACATCAAATATAAAATGTGTAAGGTGTAATATATTTAAAGTATAATGTTTATCTTTATGGAGTGTCAGATCAAGTTCCACTAGATTTTTACAAAAAAAATGATTTTTTGAAAATTGACAACTAACGTGACAACATAATCGTTTGTAGTAAACAAGAAACGTTAACACACAAATAATAATGTTGAATGTAATCTTTCTTGCCATATCGGCTATATACTCAGACATGTTGATCAGCTTACCACTAGCTTCCCGCAGAGCAGTTAACGGGTTATCTGGAAGCTTTTCAGCTATCAGTAGATCACTACACGTGTCATAATTAGATGACCAGGTCATTTATTTGACAGCCTTGTCAGACGTTTGTATGTTGACGTTGTTCACAGATTTTGGTTGTGTCAAGACTTGGGAACAATTCCAACCTAGAACTCGCACCGTTTTGTAGTGTCTCCAAACACCATATAAAAAGCAAGAGTTTTCAAGGAAAAGTATTCCAATCTCGACTTCAGCGTGAGAAGACAGGATATACATTTTCATAGAAATAAACAGAATGTCATCGTACAACGTGGACTACCTTCTACAGGGTAATAAACGGAGTGATCAGTATTCTGTGAACAGCGACTTTACTTTTCTGTCACATACACTGGACAGAAGTACCGGGTCTCCGGATTCTGTGAGAAGTGAAACAAGCTGTGACAGTCCAGACTCCATAACAGACGTGTTAAAGTCTCTGCAACATCAGGCAGCCATTGTTACTGAGATCAAGGCTGGCATGGAAAAACCTGCACACTCGTATATTGCTCTCATTTCTATGGCCATTCTCAGCTCGAATGAGAAGAGGATGGTTCTTGGAGAAATTTATGAGTTTATAATGAAAAGATTTCCTTACTACAACAACAAACAGAAGGCCTGGAGAAATAGCATCCGCCACAACCTGTCCATCAACGAGTGTTTCATCAAGAACGGACGAGCAGATAACGGCAAAGGCAACTATTGGTCCATCCATCCTGCCTGTGTGGAAGATTTTTCTAAAGGTGATTTTCGACGCCGACAAGCGAGAAGACGCGCACGCAAAAGTGTAAAAAATGTGAACAGGGACCAGTTTAATGCTACAGAATATAACTGTAATGCTGGTTATGTGCCAATGACGTCATCATCATTGGGGTATCAGCCTGTGACTCTTTCAACTGTTGGGTACCAGCCAATGACATCATATTCAAGAAATCAAGTTTCTATAAATTCACCACCTTTCAGGATTCAGCCTATGACCCCACCACCGATCAGCCACAAAGCAATGACCTCTCCTTTCGAATACCTGCCAATGAGGTCAGAGGAGCTGAGTGCCTCTAAGTATCAACCGCCATCATACATGGGAAGCAACCTCTCTGCCTCTACCCTAGATTTAAAGGAAAATTTCTTCCAAAGTTTTCCTTCCGTTGTTCAACATTCTTCAAAACTGGGATACATTTCTATATACTAAGAGGCCGTGCCTAGTTGTATTTAATAAAATTGATCTATTGATCTCTAGACTAAGTGCATCGAAAAGTGCTGTAAAATTGATAACTGGAATTTTGTTTCTAATGTAAAATATGCGACATTTTATATTCAATATGAGACATCTCTATACAATTTTCTGTAAAAAGGTGACATCTCCCTCTTCATGTTATGTATATATAATGCTGGTTTTTAGAAAGAGAGGAAATTATATGTGTACAAATGCACTGAATCGTTAATAAACATCATGTCTTCATAGATCATGTTGTGTTTTCATCTCGATTTGTTTCTTAAGGTTCAAGAAGCTGTATAAATAAGTTAAGAGAACTTGTTTGGAATGATTGCTGGTGGACATGAAACAGTCTAATCTAGAGTTGACAATGGTTTGAGCATAGCTGGATGGTGATATACTTGTATAAATAGTGCTTTGCCCCACACAGGCAATGGAGAGGATCAGTTTGGCTATGGGAATAATGGTCGTAGCTTGGCATTATGAAGCGTGTCAAATGTGAATATATGTATTTGTACATTACTTTTTTTATCGTACACAGCAAGTTCTCAGTAGGCGCCTGTTAGTTTTCAGTGGTTTCATCCCACCATAATGCTGGCCATCGTTACCTAAGTGAAACATTTTTGAATATGGCGTCAAACACCAATCAGATAAACAAATAGATATTAGTTTTCAGCCTATGACCTCACCTTTGATCAACAGCACACCAATAACCTCTCCGATCGGATGCAGGTCTAAGAGGTCACAGGTGTCAGTATCAGTTGGTAGATAAATGGACACTATCGTCTTTAATATAAAAGTGTAAGTTACAATCAGCTGGATGTTTATCCTTTGGCCGACACGTATGTATCGTCATCTCGTCATTTTTATGTATGATACGCAACAGATCATGGCTGATGTTTGGAGGGTTAAGTTCTATCACTCATTTGAATATCATCAGTTTGATCAGTCATCATGTGTGCCTGGTGTTTTTGAGTTGGTTGTAGAACCTTGTTGGAACCATTATGGCGATTTGTTAAATTTATTGTTTATGATGAAATGAACGAAAACATACTCAGTTGCAAAATAGTATGAGCTCCCATATTCATGTTAACCTGTAGAACAGTTCGACGCCAAAAGCTTGGAATTGTTTTCCTTTTATGATGACTGATTGTTCTCAGTGATTTACTTGACACTGACTCCAAAGAGCCAAAATGCTGAATATGGCCCCAGAAGACTTTGAAAATTTAAATTAAAAAATAAGCATTACGGAATAAAGTCGTCTTGAAATTCTCAAAACTTTGTCCACCACATTCATACGATTTAAAGATTTTTAGAATAGGGCCTTTGTCTCCTTCATGGCAATGGGGGAGACGAAAAGAGTATACTTACGTTGGGTATATGATCAATTGCAGACAGAGTGTCTATTTGGTTGACGGCTGGTATACCAATGTTGGTTTTGACGCCTACATTATAAAAAATCGGACAAAGATAGACATTGTCAAAGACGACAAATCATCTATTTTCACCTTGTTTCATGCTACAGTCAGGAACTTTTTGTTCTGGCAGTCGAAGTTTTACAGGTGTAACGTACTGCATCCCATGCAAAATCAAACAAAAGAGCACCATGGACACTTTTTTTCCACCAAGGCCACGGGAATAATAAAATAGGGAAATGTAAAAAATGTCCCATCCAAAAATGAGATTAGATTCAAGACAGGTGCGACCTATATAACGAACATAATGGAACCATTAACCACTGCACCAAGGCCAGCGCTTGGTCAAACATTGAAATACTCTGAATGTGTCTTAAAGAAACACAGGTAGGCCCTACACAGCTGGGTGAACTACATTTTCCATGTTGTTTTATTTTCTCATATCTAATATCACTATACATAATGTCTGCAATTGCAATTTCAAAAGGTCCACCTTTTTCGCGAGGTGTGATGTACCAGGTTTTATTGTTCATAGTTCAAATCACTTACAGCCATTTAATTGTTTTACAGGTAGACAGACGCCACTTATTGTGTTTTTGCAACAGTTATTTGTGACGATTAGTGACAGGCTTTACAGTTATTACTTTGTTGTTACAATCTGGCGGTTTTGTAAAGTATGAAAAGAATTTGTTGTGTTGAGTTATGGTTTGATCATTAAACTTGAAAAACAGAAATATTTCGAAGAGATAACAAATGTACAAAACTGTAAAATGTATTAAACATCACATAGATAGGCTGATGGTTTCTTACATATTCCTTGCAAGTACCATCACTGATTTTATAAAATCTACAATTCTGCTTAATTTGTTTTGGTAGGGGTTGTGCAATTTGCAACTGTTTAAGCATTTACATGAATAAGTAGAGTAAAAATTAAACTGAGGTAAATTGACAAAAGGCCAAATTTCTTCGGTTATGTGTGACCATTTGCCAACAATCATACTGTCGTCGTTGCCTGCTCTGGTTTGACTCTCTCTTTTGTAAGACGTTACATACCGGTATATCATATTGGAGAAAAAATAAATAAAATCTGGTTTTTATATCTCTGAAACGGTATGAGTAAAGAGAGAAACAGGTGTTCTGATTTGTAATAAATGACTGATTATTTGCATGATTAAGTGTTTATTGTTCAATTAGAGTCCAAATACATATCTGATATATTCATATCCCAGTACACATGTATAACAACTGATTTTGTGAAGAGTTATTTCTCCACCATTATCCTATCATTATAACTTCACTCCACTGCCTTATCCCTAATCCTGGCCAGTGCTAATCGGCTTATCCTCAGTTATCCACTAGATGATGCAGATCAGGAAACATGGTGGAGCCTAATTTAAATTAAAAGGAATTTAGTTAAAATTTTAATTGGTGCAGTTGTGTGAAAAATACTCTGGTCGACAGATGACCCTCAATAAACAATACATCTTTAGGACCGAAAAACGTAACGACTGTCGACTGAGAAGAATTTATTACCCACGTCAACTAACATGTATAGCCAGTTTGATGTTTATCATGTAGCTGATGAGTTTTTAATGGTTGGGGAAAAGACATGGTCAACATATCGATGATCACGTCTTCTCGACCATATTTCACAGTTTATTGTGAGTTTTATTTCTGACGGATCAATCTACATGTTTGTGTGAGTCGTATAAAATTTTTTTTGACAGCCATTTTTTTTGGATAGTTTGTTTACTTGGATGGCTTCGAACATATTTGTATTTGTTTCAAGACCTCGGACCGGAATTTGTCGAGCTATGAACAGGGAAAAGTCCATGGTATATGTTTGGTTGTGGCATTTTTCAGTCCAGTTGCATATGTTCTTGGCTTGTATAGTTATGTGTCTTATGTTGAAAGAAATCATATAATGAAGGAAAGGAGGTATTGTTCCACTTAACATTGGAATTGATTTCTTTTGAATGCTGTTTCACTCTATTCTCGGAAATTCTTCAGTGAGACGATGGCGATCAGTTTTATGCATGAAGAAAATCAGAGTTCCCGGGGTAAACCACCGACGTTTGGCAAGTTTCAGACGATCTTTCTAACATGTGATGGACAGGTGCGAACGAAATAATTGGATATGAACCAATGTTAGCCTTCGTTTATTGCTCCACGAAATGATAGCAAAACCCTAGAAACAATGAAGAGGAGGGATTCTACAACTTGAACTCGTGTGTCTTAGTTATGGAATGCGATGTACCTTAACCACCATAAACCCGAATGCGCTCTTGGAAGAAAACGTATATAGTTAGACGATGATATGCAGACAACGTTCGTTTTCAGAAATATTAATTGTGAATCATTAAAATACACCATCCAATGATTATGCTCTAATTCATTAATAAACACCTCCCTTTCCTGACTTCACGACTCAGTACATACAAACGACTGATTTTTTAAAGACAATGGGAATGGCTTCTAAGTCATTTTCCCAGAAGGTCTTCAATCATTATTTGTTGATGCACATAAAAAGGGCCTGTGGGTAATGCAGTTCAGATCTAAAAGTGATCAACTGTTTCACATCTATCAGCAGACTGGCAAATGAGGGCCGATGGTCTGGGTGGTAATGTTCAGCAGCTTACATGGGCTTATACTTTGTACCCGTGGAGTAATTTGGATGAATGAACTAAATACAATGTAACAATTATTCATTGTTGTGTTTAGAACGCATGTGCAAGAGATTATTAAAGTCACATATTTTTGCAGGAAGGCAAAGGAATATATGAAAAGTTCAATTTTTATATCTTTACAAAGCACAAAATATGAACACCTATTAACTGTTTTGCAGATATCGGCAGACTTGTTAAGTGAAAATGACGGCCGTTGTTCTGGGTGGTAATGATCATCCGCTTGTGGGCTTACATTTCGTACCCCGTGGAGAGAATGGGGTGAGTGGTACTTCAGAATCTTTGGTTGTAGTTGTCAGATATCAGTAGATCACCATATGTGTCACCTACCGTACAGAACCACTAAGTTATAGCATCGTGCAATTTTATGCCTTTGGAATACGTGTTTGCGATAAGAACTCTCTGCCATCACATATTACATTTTGTAAGAAACCACCACAATGCCGTTTGTCCAGCCATTATGTTACCTTAATTTTAAATAGAAACTATGGTATTATGCAGTGACCTACGTCTAATACATATACTTTTAGCGAGTATGCAAAGTTGCTATCAGCCTAGCACAGTTTGACATCAATCAATTAGAAATGCTTGTCAAAATGTGTGCTTTAAGACTGTATAAAAGCTTAAAACTGTAAAGATAAATCCGTGCTGCTTCTATTTGAAAAATGTTTGCAAGAGATAAACAGAAATATAACATCAAATATAAAATGTGTAAGGTGTAATATATTTAAAGTATAATGTTTATCTTTATGGAGTGTCAGATCAAGTTCCACTAGATTTTTACAAAAAAAATGATTTTTTGAAAATTGACAACTAACGTGACAACATAATCGTTTGTAGTAAACAAGAAACGTTAACACACAAATAATAATGTTGAATGTAATCTTTCTTGCCATATCGGCTATATACTCAGACATGTTGATCAGCTTACCACTAGCTTCCCGCAGAGCAGTTAACGGGTTATCTGGAAGCTTTTCAGCTATCAGTAGATCACTACACGTGTCATAATTAGATGACCAGGTCATTTATTTGACAGCCTTGTCAGACGTTTGTATGTTGACGTTGTTCACAGATTTTGGTTGTGTCAAGACTTGGGAACAATTCCAACCTAGAACTCGCACCGTTTTGTAGTGTCTCCAAACACCATATAAAAAGCAAGAGTTTTCAAGGAAAAGTATTCCAATCGCGACTTCAGCGTGAGAAGACAGGATATACATTTTCATAGAAATAAACAGAATGTCATCGTACAACGTGGACTACCTTCTACAGGGTAATAAACGGAGTGATCAGTATTCTGTGAACAGCGACTTTACTTTTCTGTCACATACACTGGACAGAAGTACCGGGTCTCCGGATTCTGTGAGAAGTGAAACAAGCTGTGACAGTCCAGACTCCATAACAGACGTGTTAAAGTCTCTGCAACATCAGGCAGCCATTGTTACTGAGATCAAGGCTGGCATGGAAAAACCTGCACACTCGTATATTGCTCTCATTTCTATGGCCATTCTCAGCTCGAATGAGAAGAGGATGGTTCTTGGAGAAATTTATGAGTTTATAATGAAAAGATTTCCTTACTACAACAACAAACAGAAGGCCTGGAGAAATAGCATCCGCCACAACCTGTCCATCAACGAGTGTTTCATCAAGAACGGACGAGCAGATAACGGCAAAGGCAACTATTGGTCCATCCATCCTGCCTGTGTGGAAGATTTTTCTAAAGGTGATTTTCGACGCCGACAAGCGAGAAGACGCGCACGCAAAAGTGTAAAAAATGTGAACAGGGACCAGTTTAATGCTACAGAATATAACTGTAATGCTGGTTATGTGCCAATGACGTCATCATTATTGGGGTATCAGCCTGTGACTCTTTCAACTGTTGGGTACCAGCCAATGACATCATATTCAAGAAATCAAGTTTCTATAAATTCACCACCTTTCAGGATTCAGCCTATGACCCCACCACCGATCAGCCACAAAGCAATGACCTCTCCTTTCGAATACCTGCCAATGAGGTCAGAGGAGCTGAGTGCCTCTAAGTATCAACCGCCATCATACATGGGAAGCAACCTCTCTGCCTCTACCCTAGATTTAAAGGAAAATTTCTTCCAAAGTTTTCCTTCCGTTGTTCAACATTCTTCAAAACTGGGATACATTTCTATATACTAAGAGGCCGTGCCTAGTTGTATTTAATAAAATTGATCTATTGATCTCTAGACTAAGTGCATCGAAAAGTGCTGTAAAATTGATAACTGGAATTTTGTTTCTAATGTAAAATATGCGACATTTTATATTCAATATGAGACATCTCTATACAATTTTCTGTAAAAAGGTGACATCTCCCTCTTCATGTTATGTATATATAATGCTGGTTTTTAGAAAGAGAGGAAATTATATGTGTACAAATGCACTGAATCGTTAATAAACATCATGTCTTCATAGATCATGTTGTGTTTTCATCTCGATTTGTTTCTTAAGGTTCAAGAAGCTGTATAAATAAGTTAAGAGAACTTGTTTGGAATGATTGCTGGTGGACATGAAACAGTCTAATCTAGAGTTGACAATGGTTTGAGCATAGCTGGATGGTGATATACTTGTATAAATAGTGCTTTGCCCCACACAGGCAATGGAGAGGATCAGTTTGGCTATGGGAATAATGGTCGTAGCTTGGCATTATGAAGCGTGTCAAATGTGAATATATGTATTTGTACATTACTTTTTTTATCGTACACAGCAAGTTCTCAGTAGGCGCCTGTTAGTTTTCAGTGGTTTCATCCCACCATAATGCTGGCCATCGTTACCTAAGTGAAACATTTTTGAATATGGCGTCAAACACCAATCAGATAAACAAATAGATATTAGTTTTCAGCCTATGACCTCACCTTTGATCAACAGCACACCAATAACCTCTCCGATCGGATGCAGGTCTAAGAGGTCACAGGTGTCAGTATCAGTTGGTAGATAAATGGACACTATCGTCTTTAATATAAAAGTGTAAGTTACAATCAGCTGGATGTTTATCCTTTGGCCGACACGTATGTATCGTCATCTCGTCATTTTTATGTATGATACGCAACAGATCATGGCTGATGTTTGGAGGGTTAAGTTCTATCACTCATTTGAATATCATCAGTTTGATCAGTCATCATGTGTGCCTGGTGTTTTTGAGTTGGTTGTAGAACCTTGTTGGAACCATTATGGCGATTTGTTAAATTTATTGTTTATGATGAAATGAACGAAAACATACTCAGTTGCAAAATAGTATGAGCTCCCATATTCATGTTAACCTGTAGAACAGTTCGACGCCAAAAGCTTGGAATTGTTTTCCTTTTATGATGACTGATTGTTCTCAGTGATTTACTTGACACTGACTCCAAAGAGCCAAAATGCTGAATATGGCCCCAGAAGACTTTGAAAATTTAAATTAAAAAATAAGCATTACGGAATAAAGTCGTCTTGAAATTCTCAAAACTTTGTCCACCACATTCATACGATTTAAAGATTTTTAGAATAGGGCCTTTGTCTCCTTCATGGCAATGGGGGAGACGAAAAGAGTATACTTACGTTGGGTATATGATCAATTGCAGACAGAGTGTCTATTTGGTTGACGGCTGGTATACCAATGTTGGTTTTGACGCCTACATTATAAAAAATCGGACAAAGATAGACATTGTCAAAGACGACAAATCATCTATTTTCACCTTGTTTCATGCTACAGTCAGGAACTTTTTGTTCTGGCAGTCGAAGTTTTACAGGTGTAACGTACTGCATCCCATGCAAAATCAAACAAAAGAGCACCATGGACACTTTTTTTCCACCAAGGCCACGGGAATAATAAAATAGGGAAATGTAAAAAATGTCCCATCCAAAAATGAGATTAGATTCAAGACAGGTGCGACCTATATAACGAACATAATGGAACCATTAACTACTGCACCAAGGCCAGCGCTTGGTCAAACATTGAAATACTCTGTATGTGTCTTAAAGAAACACAGGTAGGCCCTACACAGCTGGGTGAACTACATTTTCCATGTTGTTTTATTTTCTCATATCTAATATCACTATACATAATGTCTGCAATGGCAATTTTAAAATATCCACCTTTTTCGCGAGGTATGATGTACCAGGTTTTATTGTTCATAGTTC
Organism: Liolophura sinensis; assembly: GCF_032854445.1. Classification (NCBI taxonomy): domain Eukaryota; kingdom Metazoa; phylum Mollusca; class Polyplacophora; order Chitonida; family Chitonidae; genus Liolophura; species Liolophura sinensis. Next base: position 53,139,446 of record NC_088302.1, on the reverse strand, counting down.
AAATCAGTTAGAGCCATTTAATTGTTTTACGGGTAGACAGACGCCACTTATTGTGTTTTTGCAACAGTTATTTGTGACGATTAGTGACAGGCTCTACAGTTATTACTTTGTTGTTACAATCTGGCGGTTTTGTAAAGTATGAAAAGAATTTGTTGTGTTGAGTTATGGTTTGATCATTAAACTTGAAAAACAGAAATATTTGGAAGAGGTAACAAATGTACAAAACTGTAAAATGTATTAAACATCACATAGATAGGCTGATGGTTTCTTACATATTCCTTGCAAGTACCATCACTGATTTTATAAAATCTATAATTCTGCTTAATTTGTTGTGGTAGGGGTTGTGCAATTTGCAACTGTTTAAGCATTTACATGAATAAGTAGAGTAAAAATCAAACTGAGGTAAATTGACAAAAGGTCAAATTTCTTCGGTTATGTGTGACCATTTGCCAACAATCATACTGTCGTCGTTGCCTGCTCTGGTTTGACTCTCTCTTTTGTAAGACGTTACCGGTATGTCATATTGGAGAAAAAATAAATAAAATCTGGTTTTTTATATCTCTGAAACGGTATGAGTAAAGAGAGAAAGAGGTGTTCTGATTTGTAATAAATGACTGATTATTTGCATGATTTAGTGTTTATTGTTCAATTAGAGTCCAAATACATATCTGATATATTCATATCCCAGTACACATGTATAACAACTGATTTTGTGAAGAGTTATTTCTCCACCATTATCCTATCATTATAACTTCACTCCACTGCCTTATCCCTAATCCTGGCCAGTGCTAATCGGCTTATCCTCAGTTATCCACTAGATGATGCAGATCAGGAAACATGGTGGAGTCTAATTTAAATTAAAAGGAATTTAGTTAAAATTTTAATTGGTGCAGTTGTGTGAAAAATACTCTGGTCGACAGATGACCGTCAATAAACAATACATCTTTAGGACCGAAAAACGTAACGACTGTCGACTGAGAAGAATTTATTACCCACGTCAACTAACATGTACAGCCAGTTTGATGTTTATCATGTAGCTGATGAGTATGTAATGGTTAAGGAAAAGACATGGTCAACATATCGATGATCACGTCTTCTCGCCCATACAATTGGAAAATACGCTATATTTTACCGTTTATTGTGAGTTTTACTTCAGACGGATTAATCTAAAAAGAAGATGTACGTCTTCTCGACCATGTTTCACAGTTTATTGTGAGTTTTATTTCTGACGGATCAATCTACATGTTTGTGTGAGTCGTATAAAATTTTTTTTGACAGCCATTTTTTTTTGGATAGTTTGTTTACTTGGATGGCTTCGAACATTTTTGTATTTGTTTCAAGACCTCGGACCGGAATTTGTCGAGCTATGAACAGGGAAAAGTCCATGGTATATGTTTGGTTGTGGCATTTTTCAGTCCAGTTGCATATGTTCTTGGCTTGTATAGTTATGTGTCTTATGTTGAAAGAAATCATATAATGAAGGAAAGGAGGTATTGTTCCACTTAACATTGGAATTGATTTCTTTTGATTGCTGTTTCACTCTATTCTCGGAAATTCTTCAGTGAGACGATGGCGATCAGTTTTATGCATGAAGAAAATCAGAGTTCCCGGGGTAAACCACCGACGTTTGGCAAGTTTCAGACGATCTTTCTAACATGTGATGGACAGGTGCGAACGAAATAATTGGATATGAACCAATGTTAGCCTTCGTTTATTGCTCCACGAAATGATAGCAAAACCCTAGAAACAATGAAGAGGAGGGATTCTACAACTTGAACTCGTGTGTCTTAGTTATGGAATGCGATGTACCTTAACCACCATAAACCCGAATGCGCTCTTGGAAGAAAACGTATATAGTTAGACGATGATATGCAGACAACGTTCGTTTTCAGAAATATTAATTGTGAATCATTAAAATACACCATCCAATGATTATGCTCTAATTCATTAATAAACACCTCCCTTTCCTGACTTCACGACTCAGTACATACAAACGACTGATTTTTTAAAGACAATGGGAATGGCTTCTAAGTCATTTTCCCAGAAGGTCTTCAATCATTATTTGTTGATGCACATAAAAAGGGCCTGTGGGTAATGCAGTTCAGATCTGAAAGTGATTAACTGCTTTACATCTATCAGCAGACTGGCAAATGAGGGCCGATGGTCTGGGTGGTAATGTTCAGCAGCTTACATGGGCTTATACTTTGTACCCGTGGAGTAATTTGGATGAATGAACTAAATACAATGTAACAATTATTCATTGTTGTGTTTAGTACGCATGTGCAAGAGATCATTAAAGTCACATATTTTTGCAGGAAGGCAAAGGAATATATGAAAAGTTCAATTTTTATATCTTTACAAAGCACAAAATATGAACACATATTGTAGAAAAGATTAACTGTTTTGCAGATATCGGCAGACTTGTTAAGTGAAAATGACGGCCGTTGTTCTGGGTGGTAATGATCATCCGCTTGTGGGCTTACATTTCGTACCCCGTGGAGAGAATGGGGTGAGTGGTACTTCAGAATCTTTGGTTGTAGTTGTCAGATATCAGTAGATCACCATATGTGTCACCTACCGTATAGAACCACTAAGTTATAGCATCGTGCACTTTTATGCCTTTGGAATACGTTTTTGCGATAACCATTCTCGGCCATCACATATTACATTTTGTAAGATACCACCACAATGCCGTTTGTCCAGCCATTATGTTACCTTAATTTTAAATAGAAACTATGGTATTATGCAGTGCCCTACGTCTAATACATATACTTTTAGTGAGTATGCAAAGTTGCTATCAGCCTAGCACAGTTTGATATCAATCAATTAGAAATGCTTGTCAAAATGTGCGCTTTAAGACTGTATAAAAGCTTGAAACTGTAAAGATAAATCCGTGCTGCTTCTATTTGAAAAATGTTTGCAAGAGATAAACAGAAATATAACATCAAATATTAAATGTGTAAGGTGTAATATATTTAAAGTATAATGTTTATCTTTATGGAGTGTCAGATCAAGTTCCACTAGATTTTTACAAAAAAAATGATTTTTTGAAAATTGACAACTAACGTGACAACATAATCGTTTGTAGTAAACAAGAAACGTTAACACACAAATAATAATGTTGAATGTAATCTTTCTTGCCATATCGGCTATATACTCAGACATGTTGATCAGCTTACCACTTACTTCCCGCAGAGCAGTTAACGGGTTATCTGGAAGCTTTTCAGCTATCAGTAGATCACTACACATGCCATAATTAGATGACCAGGTCATTTATTTGACAGCCTTGTCAGACGTTTGTATGTTGACGTTGTTCACAGCTTTTGATTGTGTCAAAACTTGGGAACAATTCCAACCTAGAACTCGTACCGTTTTGTAATGTCTCCAAACACCATATAAAAGCAAGAGTTTTCAAGGAAAAGTATTCCAATCTCGACTTCAGCGTGACAAGACGGAATATACATTTTCATAGAAATAAACAGAATGTCATCGGACAACGTGGACTACCTTCTACAGGGTAATAAACGGAGTGATCAGTATTCTGTGAACAGCGACTTTACTTTTCTGTCACCTACACTGGACAGAAGTACCGGGTCTCCGGATTCTCTGAGAAGTGAAACAAGCTGTGACAGTCCAGACTCCATTTCAGGCGTGTTAAAGTCTCTGCAACATCAGGCAGCCATTGTTACTGACGTCAAGGCTGACATGGAAAAACCTGCACAATCGTATATTGCTCTCATTTCTATGGCCATTCTCAGCTCGAATGAGAAGAGGATGGTTCTTGGAGAAATCTACGAGTTTATAATGAAAAGATTTCCTTACTACAACAACAAACAGAAGGCCTGGAGAAATAGCATCCGCCACAACCTGTCCATCAACGAGTGTTTCATCAAGAACGGACGAGCAGACAACGGCAAAGGCAACTATTGGTCCATCCATCCTGCCTGTGTGGAAGATTTTTCTAAAGGAGATTTTCGACGCCGACAAGCGAGAAGACGCGCACGCAAAAGTGTAAAAAATGTGAACAGGGACCAGTTTAATGCTACAGAATATAACTGTAATGCTGGTTATGTGCCAGTGACGTCATCATCATTGGGGTATCAGCCTGTGACTCTTTCAACTGTTGGGTACCAGCCAATGACATCATATTCAAGAAATCAAGTTTCTATAAATTCACCACCTTTCAGGATTCAGCCTATGACCCCACCACCGATCAGCCTCAAAGCAATGACCTCCCCTTTCGAATACCTGCCAATGAGGTCAGAGGAGCTGAGTGCGTCTAAGTATCAACCGCCATCATATATGGGAAGCAACCTCTCTGCCTCTGCCCTAGATTTAAAGGAAAATTTCTTCCAAAGTTTTCCTTCAGTTGTTCAACATTCTTCAAAACTGGGATACATTTCTATATACTAAGATGCCGTGCCTAGTTGTATTTAATAAAATTGATCTATTGATCTCTAGACTAAGTGCATCGAAAAGTGCTGTAAAATTGATAATTGGAATTTTGTTTCTAATGTAAAATATGCGACATTTTATATTCAATATGAGACATCTCTATTACAATTTTCTGTAAACAGATGACACCTCCCTCTTCATGTTATGTATATATAATGCTGGTTTTTAGAAAGAGAGGAAATTATATGTGTACAAATGCACTGAATCGTTAATAAACATCATGTCTTAATAGATCATGTTGTGTTTTCATCTCGATTTGTTTCTTATAGTTCAAGAAGCTGTATAAATAAGTTAAGAGAACTTGTGTGGAATGATTGCTGGTGGACATGAAACAGTCTAATTTAGAGTTGACAATGGTTTGAGCATAGCTGGATGGTGATATACTTGTATAAATAGTGCTTTGCCCCACACGGGCAATGGAGTGGATCAGTTTAGCTCTGAGAATGATGGTCGAAGCTTGGTGTTATGAAACGTGGCAAATTTGAATATATGTATGTGTACATTACTTTTTTTATCGTACACAGCAAGTTCTCAGTACGCGCCTGTTAGTTTTCAGTGGTTTGATCCACCATAATGCTGGCCGCCATTACCTAAGTGAAACATTTTTGAATATGGCGTCAAACACCAATCAGATAAACAAATAGATATTAGTTTTCAGCCTATGACCTCACCTTTAATCAACAGCACACCAATAACCTCTCCGATCGGATGCAGGTCTAAGAGGTCACAGGTGGCAGTATCAGCTGGTAGATAAATGGACACTATCGTCTTTAATATAAAAGTGTAAGTTACATTCAGCTGGATGTTTATCCTTTGGCAGACACATATGTATCGTCATCTCGTCATTTTCATGAATGATGCGCATTAGATCACGGCTGATGTTTGGAAGGTTGGGTTCAACCACTCATTTGAATATCATCAGTTTGATCAGTCATCATGTGTGCCTGGTGCATTTGAGTTAGTTGTAGAACCTTGTAAATGTCATACTTCCTTTTCTTGTGCTGGTTGCAAACATTATAGCGATTCTTAACGTAATTGTTTATGATGAAATGAACTAAAACATACTCAACTGGAAAATAGTATGAGCTCCCGTATTCATATTGAGCTGTGGAACAGGTCGACGCAAAAATCTTGGAACTGTTTTCCTTTTATGATGACTGATTGTTCTCAGTGATTTACTTGACAATGAGTCCAAAGAACCAAAATGCTGAATATGGCCCCAGAAGACGTTGAAAATTTAAATAAATAAATAAACCTTACAGAATAAAGTCGTCTTATAATTCCCAAAACTTTGTCCACCATATTCATAGGGCCTACAATTTAAAGATTTTTAGAATAGGGCCTTTGTCTCCTTCATGGCAATGCTGGAAACGAAGAGAGTATACTTACGTTGGGTATATTATCAATTGCAGACAGAGTGTGTATTTTGTTGACGGCTGGTAATGTTGGTTTTGACGCCTAGATTGTGAAAAATCGAACAAAGACAGACATTGTCAAAGATGACAATTCATCTATTTGCACGTTGTTTCATGCCACAGTCAGGAACTTTTTGTTCTGGCGGTCAAAGTTTTGCAAATGTAACGTACTGCATCCCATGCAAAATCAAACAAAAGAGCACTAGTGACACTTTTTTTTTACCAAGGACACGGGAATAATAAAATAGGGAAATGTAAAAAATGTCTCATCCAAAAATGGTATTAGATTCAAGACAGGTGCGACCTATATAACGAACATAATGAAACCATTAACTACTGCACCAAGGCCAGCGCTTGGTCAAACATTGAAATACTCTGTATGTGTCTTAAATAAACACAGGTAGGCCCTACACATCTGGGTGAACTACATTTCCATGTTGCTTTATTTTCTCATATCTAATATCACTATACATAATGTCTGCAATGGCAATTTCAAAAGATCCACCTTTTTTGCGAGGTGTGATGTACCAGTTTTTAGTGTTCATAGTTCAAATCAGTTAAAGCCATTTAATTGTTTTACAGGTAGACAGACGCCACTTATTGTGCTATTGCAACAGTTATTTGTGACGGTTAGAGACAGGCTTTACAGTTATCACTTTGTTGTTACAGTCTGGCGGTTTTGTTAAGTATGAAAATAATTTCTTGTGTTGAGTTATGGTTTGATCATTAAACTTGAAAAACAGAAATATTTGGAAGAGATAACAAATGTATAAAACTGTAAAATGTATTAAACATCACATAGATAGGCTGATGTTTTCTTACATATTACTTGCAAGTACCATCACTGATTTTATTAAAATCTATAATTCTGCTTTGTTTTGGTAGAGGTGGTGCAATTTGCAACTGTTTAAGCATTTACATGAATAGGTAGAGTAAAAATTAAACTGAGATCAGTTGACAAGAGAACAAATTTGCCCGGTTATGTGTGACCATTTGCCAATAATCATACTGTCGTCGCTGCCTGCTCTGGTTTTACTCTCTCTTTTGTAAGACGTTACACATATCATAGTGGAGACAAAAAATAAATAAAATCTGGTTTTTATATCTCTGAAACGGTATGAGTAAAGAGAGAAGGAGGCGAGAAATGACTGATAATTTACATGATGAGCAGAAAACATGATGATAAATTCTGTTCTTAAAAATATTGAATCACACCTTACAGTGTTTATTGTTCAATTAGAGTCCAAATACATGCTTTAAATATTCATCTCCCAGTACACATGTATAACGATTGACTGTGTTAAGATAATTGGAAGACTTCTGAGTTATTTCTCCACCGTGAAACGGATATCCACGATTGTGATGAACCTGGTTTAAAGTAAATAATTTTTAAACTCAAGAGGTAGCTATTGGAAGTGGTGAAAACTTTTGTGAACAGAACGAAGAGTCATGTAAGTGCCACAATTTTAGTATCTTTAACTTGGCGAAGAGTAGAGCATAATATGTTCATGCTTGCTTATATGTGAGACTAGTCAAATAACTCTTTTCTGAAGACGACCGAGTGGCAAAAGGTGACTTCTCTAAGTGTTACCTCAGAGAATGTTACAAGATTGTAAATATGGAAGAGTTAATGATTGATACATGTTGGGAATGACCGAGTTCTGGGAAGTTAGACTTTTCTGTATGCACTATTCTCACAGTTCCAATATGTATGGTCAATTTTTCCATAATTCGTCGATATACGCGAGGCAGTTTATGGTTTATTTAAATATGAATACAGACGAACTTTGAACATACTTTTATATACCAATGAAACACAATTTAGAATAAAAAAGAATAGAGGATGTGCTATTAGGTTTAACAAATTTTGTTTTGGCGACCTTTAAAGACAACATATTGAGGGCAATAATTTCTATGACAAATCCAAATCATCTGACAGGATAGAAAACAAAAGAGATAAACATTATCTTTAATAAGTCGGGAGAAGCTTTCAGATCGTTGATGTAGAATAAAAACGACACTGGAGCAAGAATTGACCCTTGGCAGTTAAGAAAACATAAGAGCACATATTTCGCGGTCTGCAGGTAGAATTTGCTTAACTTTTACCAGCTTTCATTTGAGATGGCACAGAGCTGGTATCAAAATATAGTGTAGTGCCGGGCGGGTCAGCCATCGCTAGTGAAGAAGAAGGCCACACGAGATTGAGCAAAACCGTACTAACGAGTAAGCAAGCCCAAGAACCAGGGAACACCAGTGCGAGGATGGATTCCGCCCTCTGAGCCTGTAGCCGTTTGGTCATCTTGCACAACACTGGTGTCAGAAGTGTTGCCTTGCGAACTCCATTACTTGCTGTGTTTTTGTTTTTTTGATTGAGAGGGAATAGAGGTAGTAGTGTTTTGTCCAACAACGTAAAGTATGTCTAAATTCTCAGTGGCTGCCCTGGGCGAGCTGAGCGGTTACTCCCAGCATTGGGCTACTGCTTTATTTTCCCTTTCGGCTTTCTTGTATTTGTATATTTTGGTTAGGTTGTGTATATTTTGTTATGGTGGAGTGAAGTGCGTATTTCAGTTTCCCGCGCTGAAGCGTGCGCTCCCCCCCCCCCCCGACCCCGCGTCTGTTAGGGTCCCGCCATTACATTGCGATAGGCCAGCCTTTGTTCTCGGAGAACGTGCGTTCAGTTCTGAGCTTGTTTTGTAATATCTCGTATCACGTATATAGTTTTTTTCTGGGTTGCGGTAAAAATTATCGTTGAGTGGCTCTTGTTGGTGAGTAGTTCGTTATTGTTGTTAGTTTGGCGTAACCTATAGAAAAAATAGAAGAGTAAATTTGTGGACGTAATGCATTGTGGTGATTTTCATGTGCTTATACGTATTTTGCCTGTATTCAGTTTGCCTATTTTAACGTAAATATTTCTGAAAATATTTTCCAACATGATTATGGTTACCTATTACATATGTACCTCTCCAATGCATTAGACTTGCCTTGTGTCTGTGCCTGAGACTGTAAAGTTCTGATTGCCTTTTTTGTGTGTTGTGCTGAAGGTGGTGCAGTGTTACTGATTTAAGTGGCACTGGCCTTTGGTTCTCACTCTGAACACTTACGGGGAAATTCAGACTGTTTTCCGTGCTGTTTTGTATGTGCAACAGGCGTGAAATCCTTGTATGCTCAGTACATTGTGTAGTATAGTACTGTTTGTATTGGTTTATGCTTGTTGCGTTGTAGTTTGGTTCGGTTATGATAATTACAGGGGCTATGTGCTTCAGGGCAATAGTGTGGTGCCTACGGTAAATTACTTTCTGTAGCGTTTCTGGCAGGGCTTACGGTGTTACGGTGGTTGTCTCTGTTATGTACGTCAATGTATGCACGTTGTTCGGGGTTGGCGACCTCTTGCCCTCTCTAGTCATAACGGCTCTAGCTAAGCTGGTGATTACAGTTTAGGGATGTATGCCGAAATATATGTATTTTAAAGCAACGGAACTACGTGACTTGGTTAGTTGCTGGGTAGTGATAGCTGGTTTCCTGTTAGCATGGTTCCTTTAGAAGATAATTCCGATCGCGTTGATGCGCGTCCGCCATTGTGGATTGATGAGTTTGTGGATCGTCTTGTGGATAAGGTAGCGGATCGTTTCCAGAGTTTTCCTGACTTAGTCAGGAAGTTAGACGGGAGGTTGGACGGTCTGTTGATTATGTAGGTGGAATCCCCCCCTCACACTTCCACTGAAACAGTCCGTGGTGTCGACGATCGGGCTTGGTTGGCGTCTATGGCAAGCTCGTTCCCTAGGGCAGGTGTTTACCACGGGAGAGTAGGTTTAAGAGATAGCGGCTGTTTCCAAGATGGCACTGAGGTTAATGGGAGTAAGATACATAAGTCTAGGTTACGACCCCAAGGTCCTAGTAGTCGGGGCTCTGGCAGTTTAATTACTTGGCAACTAGGCTGCCAGAGTCCGAGTCTAGGTATAAGAGTCGCTTCCGGGCTAGTGCGTTTAGACATCATGCATCCCCAGGGTCAAGTTCGTCTGGTAGTGAGTCTGGTAGAGGTACGGGAAGTGACTCGTCCCAGACCTCTAACTCGGAGAGTTGTCGGAAGCGACGTAGTCCTCCGCCTGTTAAGTTAGCATATTTTAGTGGCGAGGCTAGTGAGTGGCTACCTTTAGTTTTTAGTTCGAAGCTGCAGCTAAGCGATAGAAGTGGTCCAATCGAGATAGGTTAAAGCGCTTTAACGAGAGGTTGCGAGGTAGGGCCGTAGAGTTTTATCAGACAAGATCTCGTGGAGTGCGGCATGATGTCCGCTGGTTATGCAAAGATTTCAAACGGCGGTACGGCAAACGTGATCCCCCCGAGGTAGTTCGGAGGTGGTTGTTTACGAAGGAGCGAGATAGGGAAGAGGCCCTAGAAGATTTTGCCGATCGCTGTTTGGTGTTGGCCGCTGAGGGATATCCTGGTGCCCCTGAGAATATGATACAGTCGACAGCAGTAGATCATTTCCTTAGAGGATATGACGAAAAGTCCGCCACCTTGTTAGCGTTCGAAAATCGACCTTTCTCGATCCATAAAGCACTCGTCTGCTCTGCAGAACAAAAGGACATTACTGGGTAGGAGTTCTAGCCGGCAGGTAACCTTTGAGCTGGAGAGGGGCGTAGGAGTACAGCAGGTTGAGGTTCCAAAGTCCGTAGAAGGTGTTAAGTCAGATCATTCAGATGATGCTATTGTACTAGGCAAGAACCTTGAGAAAGCATTGGCTAACCGCCCAGTTGTGCTTCGAAGGCTGAGGGATAATCGGATGAAGTTGACTCCCAGAAAGTGTGAACTGTTTAAAAAGGAAGTAGAAAGGTGAGCTCAAAAGGGGTAAATGTAGCTGACAGCAAGCTCAAGGCGGTGGCCATGTGACCTGTACCGCGGAACAGGAGAGATGTAAAGTCGTTCCTGGGGTTTATCAATTATCCTAGGAAGTGTATTCCAGGCCTAGGTCAGTAGGCTAAGCCGTCGTATGCATAGGCTATGTTTATGTGGGAGTTAGAAGAGCAGAAAGCTTTTGAAACCCTTAAGGATTTACTTGGGAGTATAGGCACTATTTGTTGGGTCGACGGTTTTTGATCCGGACGATCATAACAGTCTGGTGTGGTTGACCCAGTTTAAGAACCGGGAAGGTCATTTGGCAAGGTGGTTAGAAGAATTTAGTCGATATGATTTTCGGGTTATGCATAGGACTGGTAAAGAGCACGTTAATGCGGATACTTTGTCCCGGATAACGCCGAGAGTGAGTGTGATTGTTATGTGGTTGGTAGTGTAGTGGAGTCCCTGTCCTGTGGGGATTGTAAAACATATAAAAAAGTTCATGAAACTTGGGGTCAGTTTGACCTGGATGTAGATCCCGGCCTGTAATTGGAACAAGAAATCTCGCCAGAATGGCAGAGCGACGTTGGGCGAATACCACGCTGGGGTGCCGCTAGAGCGGGTGCACTGAGGTATCCTTGGACCGTTTCAAGTTAGTGCTAGGGGGAATAGATATATATTGCTTATGGTCAACCAGTTTACTAAGGGGGTCGACATATTTGCGTAGCCAGCCCAGAACGCGGAGTTGATAGCTAGGGCATTTTTAGAGGATTTTGTGTGTCGTCTGGGTACTCCCTTACAGGTACATACTGATCAGGGGCGTAATTTCGATGGGGCGTTATTTGTGGCTTTCTGCGAATTGTTCGAGATAGCTAAGACCAGAACCACGCCTTATAGGTCATGTTCAAACGGCCAGGTCGAACGATATAATCGTTTATTGCTACAGGTCATTCGTTGCTATTTGAAGCACGATAACGGGCATTGGATGAGGATTTGCCCTCATATGGTAAATATTGGAACACATGTTATTCGCGTAATATGCTGATGTTAGGGAGGGAGGTTGACTACCCAATAGACTTAATCTTTCGGATGTCAAAGGTTAATAGGCAGGCTATGACACATTCAGAATTCCTGGTTGCCCTGCTCGAGCGGTTGAGAACAGTTCATCACGAAGCAAGGCAACAACTAGGGTTAAGTCAAACAAGACAAAAACGTACCTTTGATTTTAAGTTGGCTCAGCGGTCCTTTGCTGTCGGAGATTTGGTTTATAGACGGGATCTCGGAGCCAAGGTGGGACAGAGTAGGAAATTGTGTCCAATTTTAATAACGCCATCTATAGTTGTGGAGGTATTGTCCCCGGTGCTGTATCGGGTTATGGGGCGTCGTAAGACGATTGTGTTACATCATGATGTGTTGTGGTTGTGTGAGGAGCGCGTAGTTTCGTTGTGGGTTACGAGGAAGAGGCATGAGCTCTTGTCAGGCGGCGAGAACGTAGCTAGGTCTAGTGTCTCCGTGTCTCCTCTGTCTCCTCAGAGGGAGTCCCCGATAGTCTCCGTTAGTCCATTGGAGGGCCCCTCGATCCTCCAGATCCTCCTGATTCCCCGGGCCCTCCTGATCCTCTCATGTCTGTGTCTTGCTCAGGGGAAGTTGGATGTTCGGACATGAAGTTGTCGCCTTGTAGTCTTGCTCCCTCGGTCCGGGGTTCCCTCGGTCCGGGGCTCCCTCGGTCCGGGGCTCTGATCCCAGCGTTGCTGGCCGAGTCTTCCCCCCCCCCCACACACACACACCTACCTTGCTGATTATCATTGTTAGGGGATTCAGTTTTGTAAATATGTTCTGGCGTAATCTAATATTTTGTGGTATTTCCCAGCTTTAACCTTGTATGACTGTGGGAAGGGATTTAATTTTAAATGTGTTATTGCAGCCTCAAAGAGGTGATGTCCCCGTTTTCATAAGGGGGAGAGTGTAGTGCCGGGCGGCACTTCGTAACAGCCGATCTGGTGAGATCCCTCCGCGCCTATATATCTGGGTCAGCCATCGCTGGTGAAGAAGAAGACCACGCGGGGTTGAGCAAGACCGTACTAACGAGCAAGCAAGCTCAGGAGCCAGGAGCACCGGTGTGAGGACGGATGCCGCCTGCTCAGCATATGGTAAGACCTGTAGCCGTTCGATCATCTTGCACAAGAATAGATTTACAGTTGAGCAATGTGGAGTACCATTCATATCTGTCCCTGGCATAATTAGTGACATGTAATATCCAAAATATAACTGAAGATCCTAAACGAATTCCTGAATGTTAGGATCTCTTAGAAAATAAAAGGGTAAATTGAACTCCCACCATTGAGAATAACTGGTAGCTAGGTTGTCGGTACAACACTTTTCGGGTTATTCTCTCGCTTACTAATTAATTACTCATTAATAACTGTCCACTTCCGTGTGATGTCTTGAGAAAACCTCTCAAATTTGTTCTGATATGGGGCTCGGTAAAAGAGAAAGCGAAATTTACGTTTGTGATATGGGTTCTTTTTATTGATAGAAACAAGCAAACCATTAAATGAGTCATTAAATAGTGCTCCAGAATAGGTGATTGACATAATTTGAGTTATGTTGTATAAGATGTGCGACGCTTTTTGTATATGTTGATGTAAAGATATTCTGTGCAATGATGGTTTTGGAAAAGAATAGTAACTTTGCAGGTTGGAATATAGTGTTCTTGTCCAATAAAGTTTATCGTAAATAAATGTCCGGCAACAGAATCACACGACCAGTAAATGTTTGTTAGTTAGTTTTGCAACTAACTATATGAGCACGGAAGATATTGTAAGGGACAATTCCGAGTGCAAATAAGACACATAATTCTGTAAGCCATGTATAAACAACGTCTCAAGACACTGTAACCGAAAATACTAGCTTCGATAAGCAGGGAATACAGCGATTTATGAGCGCAGGGTAACTGGAAGGTTTTCTATAGCGTGACACGTATAAGATATTCACCGTTAGTCCATATTTCCTTCACCTCTTTCATGAACCACACTGAACTTAATGCTTACTTGAATAATGCTTTATAACACGTCGGTAAAGTCACATTTACACGGTGCGTATTGTCAAATGAACACATCGGTAAATCCACGTTTACACGGTGCGTTTTGTCAAATCAACACGTCGGTAAAGCCACGTTTACACGGTGCGTTTTGTCAAATCAACACGTCGGTAAATCCACGTTTACACGGAGCGTTTTGTCAAATCAACACGTCGGTAAATCCACGTTTACACGGAGCGTTTTGTCAAATCAACACGTCGGTAAAGCCACGTTTACACGGAGCGTTTTGTCAAATCAACACGTCGGTAAATCCACGTTTACACGGAGCGTTTTGTCAAATCAACACGTCGGTAAATCCACGTTTACACGGTGCGTTTTGTCAAATCAACACGTCGGTAAATCCACGTTTACACGGAGTGTTTTGTCAAATCAACACGTCGGTAAATCCACGTTTGCACGGAGCGTTTTGTCAAATCAACACGTCGGTAAATCCACGTTTACACGGAGCGTTTTGTCAAATCAACACGTAGAATTCGACCATTCGTGGAATGAAAATAGAACAAACGAAATTTCAGCCTTGTGGAATTCAACATATCGCGAAGGTCCTGTTTCCAGTCGACTAGTCACATTCGACGAGTTGATAACAGAAATCGCAACATGTGAAGACGGCTGAATGTAGATTAACGACTTTCTGAGGATTGCGGGTGGGGGTAAAGGTTTCAGCGGAGACCGGTAAGATCCGGGACTGTGAAGGTCATTAGCCCCGTGATCAGAGAACACGTAGCGCAGGAGAGAGGGACAGATAAATTTGGGTGTCCTGAATTTTTCCTTCATGTCTTTATTCTATTCGCCTTGACTGGAGAGCGTCTAGGCTAGTATGTAAGAATGCATGGTTTAGGCTTTATGTCGTTCTTAACAATTTTGCGGTTATATGACGACGAGGAGTTAGTACGTGTGGCAAGCTGTCAGGTTCACACTCTGAGCGATCGTTTCCCGAAATGCAGGGAATAAAGCTTCCCATTAATTTTGTATCCACTGCATTTGGTGACGAGCAAACTCGCGTCACTAATCCGGTGATTTTTAAGGTGATCTGATGCTCTCTGACTAAAGCCAACATACCCCAGCTTGAAAGAGCTTTGTGTCGTAAATGATCACAATGACACAGGCTGACAATGAGACTTGTTTACCCATGGTAGGTCGACATTTGAGCTGCAGTGAAGTGCATTTAAAGTATGAATATATTAAGGTAAACATAATAACTTTATAAAACGACCCTTTTCTCTAGTTTATAATTTATATTTCAAATATTTCAGCTGTGTGATCGGATTTCATAGCTGTTGTTGTTGCTCAGTGATTTGCGTATTGTTCAGTGAACTGTAACAGCTTACCTAAACCAAAGGCCTCCATGTATAGTCATTATTGTTTTCTTTATGTTTCGGCGATCGGATTAGATCTTGTAGAGAAACATGGAAGCTTATGCATCACCGTTATTCTGCTTTAGCATACGAAATTTCTTAAAAACCTGTTACAGGTCTCATCTTTTGAACACTAACAGGAAATGACGCTGTTATATTCTACACATACCGTGCTCGGAGACTTTGTTTTGAAGGAATTATTTGTAAGGCTATGACGCACTATGGGTGTTTGACATGTGTCTGACTAACATTACAACGTGGTCTTTCTCCTTCATTGTGGTAAATGAGAAAATCGTTATTCCGGTAACAGCGACTTTACTTTTCCGTCACCTCCACTGGACAGGGTCACGGGATTTACTGAGGAGTGAAACCAGCAGTGACTCCATAACAGACGTGCTAAAGGTTACACATGCGCAATTCGGGCAACCAAGATTTGCCTCCGAAATGAAGGGTAAAGGAGCACTGACTGGGTAATACTGCCACGCAAACATTTAGGTTGTTGATACAAGATACATTTCTGCTCTGTTATTTTGCGCCTAGTTAAAATATATAAGAAGTTTGTCCGTTTTGGATAGAACTGAAAACGCTTTGCCCAGTGTTACTTGCCACCTCCCGGTGTAACTTCACTTCCAGCACTCTAAAAAAATGGTGGTTATCCTAGGTTGTTTTCTTGATAGGTTGTAGAGAAAAATACAAGCTGCATGAGGTGTGATGGTATCACCTGAAAGTTAGGGGATATATATTTTTGAGTTTGAAGTTGACAAATTTACTACACAAATAGTAAGGAAAATCAATGCGCTCGTGTAACCTACAGCATCATGCTGCCACTGCCACTGGTATCAAGACCGATACTGAAACACCTGCACACACGTGTATCGCTCTCATTTCAATGGCTATACAAGTAAAGTAACAAGATGGTTTTGGGAGACATATACTCATTTATTATATACGGATTTCCACATTATAACAATTTTGATGGTCTATAAGCTGGAGGATGCAAACAGAAGCGAACCAAAGCTGTGGATAGAGGTATATGCAGACACATTGCAAAGGTTTTTTTGTTGAGAACCGAGCAACATGAGATCAAGATCTTCAATGTACCTGGTTTGAGCCGACACATGACTTATGTAGGCCTATACGTAATTAGCATAACCACATACCCTCGTACATCTCTACCACATAGAATTTGTGTCATTACAAATTGGTTCCAGGGCCAAGCTTTTTGGGGTTTTATGCTTGGTTCGAATCGTCTTCCGTCAGGGAGACAGACATTCTAATCAAGTTATAGATTTCTAACACTTTGAACGCTTTACAACGATACTTTGTATTATTCTCCAGTTCAATAATTGTAACGTGAAAACAAATCATATCGTAAATGGTATAGACCCGATACAGTTCTATTAACCAGTGTATGTCTCGATAATGGGTTTTGCAGACTCCAGGTACACTATGTGTCAATGGTACACAAATTCTACTAACCTGTGTATGTCTCTATGATGGGTTTTGGAGACTCCAGGTGCACTATGTGTCAATGGTACACCATTTCTATCACAGTGGTTTCCTTCTCAAGCTATATCAAATTTCCACAGCCGGCCAAAGTTATATGTGTATATATAGTTTGTACACACGTACTGTTTCACATATCTGTGTGGCTTTAAACTGGAAACCACAAATGACAAAAGCTGCAACCTGTTCGCAAATACGTAATGTACTATAATAGGAAAGTGATGAACAAAGTTACTTATGTTGTGACCTTTTAAATTTTCAATGTGTTTCACCTTTAACCTTGTTTTATACAAAATAAAACTCGGCTGACGATCTTCTTCTAACAAACGGAAATGAATGAATATCTCGATGTACATCGAATACCACTTCATTCATCTCGGACACCTTTACCATTTGAAGCTGTTTCTGATTCCTTCACCAAATGACATCGTTTGCCATCCTTGTACCATATCAGGATATCTTTTCAATATCGTAAGGCCACAACAATAAATGCTGCAGCTGGGGAAAGCAACCTAGGTCATATTATCTTCATGACTTAGAGTAGCTCATGGGAAGCAACCTAAGTCGTATTATCTTCCTGAGTTACAGTATTACATGCATATAAGATTTTCGATAAAAATTATATTTCGTTCGAATCGTTAGAATGCATAACAAGGCGTATCGAACATTCCCTTTATAATTGTCACTATAGTGGAAGGTCTTCGAAGCTGCGAGCTGTTCGAGGAAACTGTTGACTTTCACAGATTTGCATCCAGAGGAAAACATATCTATCTGTACCCGTCTTTGTGTAAGATGTTCCAAGTGTAGGAACAGCAAGCCGCATCCTCTCACCCACAACACCTATACATGTATAATCCAAATTATCCTTGCTTCTCCGCGGATTTCACTCGTTCTTTGTTATCGTTTTCATTTGACTGAGCTCGCCTTCGGTCTATCATGTCCACCATGTTTTTAGCCTGGAAGATTCAATTAGATAACTGTACTGGGAATATATATAATTAACGGAGTTCAAAATATCCCAATTTACTTTCAGGTATCTATAAAATGACGCAGACAAAACATATTTTCAACATACAATATGATGGAATGAAAAACGAAAAATTCATCTAAACATTTATCGACTTCAATACATTTAAAACAGATTTCCGTTGGTTGCCAAAAAACTTCTTCCAAGCACAATTTGTGGATCGTTTATGGTGAGTCGCTTTTAAGGCCGAGGCAGTGTTGAAACCGTATAGCACCCTTCTGAATACCCAGAACCCAGAACCCAGAACCCAGAACCCATGACACCTTGGATCAGGAATCTAGAATTATCCCCATTCAGTCTTCAACCCTTCGTTCTGACTGCTCTTTTTGCCTGATTCCAAACTATTTTCTTAATTTATATACTTTCATGTTTTTTTTTTTTTGGTGGTTTGGTTTATTCGTCGTTTTGGGAATTGGCCTTGCGATTAATGACGCATAGATTTAGGGAGTATATGATACTTACCCATATGTAGAAAGAAGCCGCCCCGTTACTGGCTATCCTCACGTCCTCAAGCCTATAGAAATTAAGGATTTCCTTGATCCGTAAAACCATTTCTAGAGGAACGCTATCCGGATCAAAGTTGAGTATCATGTTCCTAAGTCCATTTCGTCCTAGTCTACCCAGCTGAGACTGAATTTCCGCCCACTCCTGACACATTGAAATGTGAATAATATTATTAACATTATTAAATGAACACATGGAAATACTTTCAGAACTCCCGTTGACCTTGGGCGATACAGGGCGTTATGTGTATTTTATATAGCCGCAATTTTTAAATGACAGTATTACTTAGCACCTTTGCAATTCACCTGTGATAACTGGTGTACTCACTCTGATTGACCCTAAAATCTCAATTGCGCGACGTTGTGTGTAACTAATGTTAAAGGTTTTTTTTTTTAGATTAACTGGGTTTGTTTATAATTATGATAAAATGAATCCTTTGGTAATATCACAACTGAGGACACAGTAGTAGCGTCAAAGTGAATCTTTACATTGCAATTCCTCTATGATAATTTCAGTTTCCTATCATGATACCGAAAATTCAGACTACAATTAAACAGAAATCCATAAGTGTGCAGATAACTGACCAGGAGCCTTTCTTCTCTGACACCGAGCAGCATGTAGCATGCCGCCATAACCTCATGTACGGAGGGTGGTGGGCTACAGTAACTGCGGATCTCCGATATAAGTTTCTGGTCCATACTCAAGATGTCGTGACTATAGCTGTCCAAGGCCTGCAGATGGTCTCTTAACTCCTCGGCTCTTGTCAGCAGGCTCCCTAGCTCCTGCTCGTGCTTCGAGGCCCGGCTATCCTCTATCACTCGTCTCAATATGCCCAGATTCCGCCTTACCAGAGCCTCTCGCAGATCTGCAAATACAGAAGTATTCATGGTTTTAATGGACAAAGAGATCGAATAGAACACGGACAAGTTCATGAAAATGGTAATACTACAAATTAGATCTGATATTTACTCTGCTATGTACAGGGATCGAATTGACATCATGTTTGAAATTGGTGTGTAACTCGTTATTCAAGAACTTTCTTATATACATATGACCAGGCGTTAGGTCTGTCCATAGACAAACATGGCTTGAGGTTATCCCAGAAGTCAAATCTTTCCTGAGAATAATTCTCAGCCGCAGAATAAGAACAAGACTCCAAAAGCTGAAATACGCACACAAAACAATGTCCACATCTAATGTCTATATAGGGCGTAAAACGCTAATCAGACATATAATTGTTTACATTAAACATGTTTTGTCTGATATTAGTGATCGGTTAAAACAGTTGGCTAGATAGTCACGTCCATTTCTTTGACATCTTACCAGCTGGACAAACATTTAACGCTTTACACGACTATTTTTCCTATAAAATATTCCTTCGGTTCTCTTAATGGAAGTTGTAAGTTTACCTTGGCGTAGTTGCAAAAAGTCCAGCCTATCCACAGCATTCGTCAAGTCGCCATTATCCACAAGCTCGTAAGTCTCAAATAACCAAATCGCCTCATCTAATTCATCAATGTCCGTGCCTAGAGTAGCATCGCGCAGGCGCAACCGGATTCGTCTCTGTCAATTAAAATAATAGAAATGAGAAAACAAAAGGTGTAGAACCTCTTAACATGTCCATAGATAATTATGTTGTTATATTCTGTTGTCTTTACCTTTTGTTCGCTTGAAACAACCTGACAAAAATCTTGTTGTTTCTCGACATGCAAATATTTTGGTTCTGAAAGTTGCGGCATTTTGTCGAATAAATGAACTGCTCTTGTATAAATTTTGTTATGGAACAAATACTGAAAAGTGTATTTCTCAGCCCAAAATTTGCAAAGATCCATTTGTTACTAGAGTACTAAGTAAAATTATGTTTTTGCGTGATTGAAGCAACGTAACCTGTTTAGTTTTTAAATATACAAATCCAAAGTTTTTCTTTGCGAGAGCCCACAACCAGATGTAGATTGTACATAGAGACATAGTGGGCCAGTACCAGTTTGGCTCTTTCTATGGGGTCGTCACTGCGTGGGGATGACAACGGTTTCTTTCGCTTTCGCTTCGGCTCTGTGTGCTTCACAAACAGAAACGAAAACCAAGCTGAACTACTTGCGCTAATAATCATGTAATAATTGATTCATGTAAAAAAAGAAAATTCCTACTCTGGCTTTGTCATGTTAGATATCTTTATGGTATATTTAGTACAAGACAGTTTTAGAACTAGCAGAAAGAAAATCATATCCTTATTTTACACCGGGTTTGGTAGACTTTCTTCGAAAAATGTAGTCACGGTAATAATAGCGTTTTAAACCGGCCTCAAGTAATTTAATCACATGGCACAACACAAAGTCTCAATTACAGAATTGTCTCAAACCCAAGTAATTTGATCACATGGCACAACAGAAAGACTGAAATTTTTTTTCGTGACAACTGTTCATTATTTACACGAAAACACCTTAACTCCAACTAATTAAGTGCTTTAAGATTATTATGGAACCGACAGAGCGTATACTGGATGGGCAAGAATTCAAAGGAAAACAGGTTATTAAGTGACAGCAAGTGTTATCGACAGTGTAATCTTGATGCGAGTACATCTGTATGTGCTACCACCAAAATTAGTTTAGTGGCTACATAAATTATTGTTAACATTATCTACTTTATACAAAGCTAACTAAAAGTGACATATTACTGTATTCAAATAATACGTCATGTCTAATAAAATAGTTTTACTGCAATGCACACAAGACTAAACTATCTGTTTTAAACAGATTTAAACCAGTCATACATCTGATGGGCCGACTCGCCCCAACACAACAAATCATGTAAGTTACCATCCCAGTATACAGGGAAACTCGAATGATGACGAATCTAACCTGGATATCTTCTGGGAAGCAAAACACATTCATTTAAATTGCAGTACAAGGCTTTGATAAGGATGACAAACGGTGAATTAGCCGCAAATACATGCGCATTTTACAAGTGGCACACTCTTACTTGTGTTTCCACAGAAACAGACGGTGTATAGGACGTGTCTAGAGTCTGGATTGTAGCATCTATGTGCACATCCTTGAGACTTTCCTCCGTGCGACTTTCACTCCGTATACTCTCCGTCTCATTCTGTAAAATACTTCACGTCTTAACTGAAATAAAGTTAGTCTCGCCAACTCATCTTCATCATATATTATTGCAGTACAGTTTCAAGAATATGCTTTCTGATCAACTCTTATTACCAGCAAAGATAATGTGAAGGGATAACATCTAAATATATCCGACATTAATCTACCATATGCCATCGCCAGGTAACATTCGTAAATCACTCACCAACCTACATTAATGTACCGCTCGAAACGCCTACATTGGTATACACTTCGCTACACGACATTGATACACAAATCGCCAGAAGACAATGGTATGCCACTCAAGAGCCGAAATTGGTGAATGACTTGAACATTAGACACTGGTGCTGGTGTACGATTTGGCATTCCAGACTGATATAGTACTCGACATAAGACATGGGTAGGTCACTCGCCAATCCACATACAAGAATGAAACAAGGCCCCAAAACATTTTCTCTAACATTTCACATTTTACACAAATGTCCAAACTGTTTCAGAATCACATACAACGGTTATATAAAAGAAAAAGAAGGAACTTAACAGATAAACAAGTATAGATCTTTGGTAACACGTGGTATCACAAACCACGAAAAACATGAAGAGCATACAGCAGTCGTCTTTTTACTGTATGTATAGGTAAAGGATTAGCCGAGAGGCAAACATAACCCGACGGCTTTGAGGTGATACGTGTAATAAAGAAACACAATAGCTAAACAAACAGAATCTAAAATACCACATCTTATATGCAAAAGTGGAATTATATTCTTTAGGGAAAAAACGCTAGTAGAGGGTGCACACAGGCTGTAGAAATAAATAAATTCTTTCTGATAAACCAAAACGAATGAATAAAAGAAAAAGAATTATTTGGACACAGACGTGCAATATGAGAATAGACAATGGCACGAAATTGGGGCGCCACGAAGAAGACAGGGTGTAAATGAGAGCAAAACTAATACACGATAGGTGGGTAATGCTAGAGAACTAGTGACCTCCTTACAGGTAATGGTGATGATGGTTTACTCTGAGTTGGGGATGGTGACTTAGGTACATTGTTGTCTGTGTGTGTTTGTTCGCTGTCATCTTCGGCTTTAACACTGACATTGTCCATCAGTTCCCGAGCGTCGTTCCTTGTGCTCTCTGTGCTACATTCTGTACCTTTACCGTCATACGGACTTATGTTACCAGTAACCTCTGAACCAGCCTGGAAGAATGATATAAATTTATTCTACGTGGAATTCTTCCATTTTGCTCTAGAGATCCAGAATCGTCCGCAAAATACAGTTTGCTTGTTACATTACATTTGGGATTGGTCACAGAATTCCTGTAAGAAAACTGCAAAACACAGCCTGAAGCCACTCTGACGATTTAGAGTTTTGCATTATTTTAATCTTTATTTATTTATTTATTTATTTGATTGGTGTTTTACGCCGTACTCAAGAATATTTCACTTATACGACGGCGGCCAGCATTATGGTGGGAGGAAACCGGGCAGAGTCCGGGAGAAACCCACGACCATCCGCAGGTTGCTGACAGACCTTCCCACGTACGACCGGAGAGGAAGCCAGCATGAGGTGAACTTAAACTCACAGCGATCGCATTGGTGAGAGACTCCTGGGTCATTACGCTGCTCTAGCGCGCTTTTAATCTTTAACTTCGATCTGGTACAGTTTACTTCTAAATGTAAGCCAATGCTAAGTTTAGCTATTGCTCTCTCTCTCTCTCTGGCCTATCTTACATTCTGCTCTTCCTGCAGGTTTGTTTTCGCCGAACGCGGGAACTGTCTAGAGTTGACCCCAGTTGAAGAATGCTCACTGCCTTGTCTCCGATTTTCCTCGTCGCTACCTAACACGGCCGAATCATTCTGCAATATAATATAGCCAGTCTATCCACCGATCAAACACAACTCCAAACTAAATTCCAATGTCCCAAGCTCTCAGATGAAGAGTAATGGCAGGAAAAAGAAAAGGACAAAACAAGTGAAAAATGAAGGAAAAGAAGAAAGAAAAAAAGGGTCTTTCATCAATTATCTGCTCTAATTTGAATAATGGACAAAGATCAGAAAATACCGATATCACTTGTAAAATTGGCAACGATATCATGGCGATTCATGATTGTTGAAGCGAATATTATGTGCAGTTTGAACGAAAAGACAGCTATGACAAACACGGTGAGATTTGAAGATCACCCGAGGTTTCACTGCACACCTATACACACCCCGCACGACATCTGCGCCTGCACGGACGCGTCCACTCTCTCCACCGATCTCCCCGAATCGATTGCCTCCGGCGAGATCACTACAGAACTTTCGGGAGTGGCATTCCTATCATCATCCTCTAATGATTTTGATATGATTGTGGTCAAATCATGCTAGGTGAAATTTCAACAAACGGAAGGTAGGCCTAATTAGAATTTCCTTTAATCGTTGACATGATTTGTGTCGGGATTTAGAAAGTTAGAAATGGGTTGGTTTTCATTTTACGAAATATATACCGAATGGAAGCTTCTTGAAAAAGTTGCCCCTAAACCAAAGGAAATGTGATCATCCTATTACAAATCTAACACGGGATATTTCAATATTCCTATATATGAATTAAATATCAGTCTGGTTCAAATGAATAAAGAAAGTACCACAATAATTGGCAAATACAAATGTAACCCTTAAATTACATGCACTTACGAAAAAATTGAAAAAGGGAGAGAAACGATACCCATCTCAGTTTCCAAAGCCACCACTTGACTGTCATTTTAATGCTAGCAATTCTTTTCTAATAATCATTAAAGGTGTATAGGACAGAGAACACTGCAATGCAGGAAGACACAATGATAGCTTACAACCATGGGTGGTGGTGTATAGACGGCCGGGTCAACCCCTGGATCGGGAAATGTCAACTCCTGTACAAACCAAGTGAAGCTATATCATGTCTTTTACCTGAAAAAGCTACATTTTTCCCCTGGTGTGTTACATGAAAATGCTACAACCGCCCTAAACCTGTTGAAATGCACCAGTAACTAATTCAGCTGTTCTTTGTATGTTTTCAGGAGAAAAAGAACACCTTTTTCTAAAAAAGTACAGGATATTGACGCTTATTTGTCCATAAATAACAACTGATGGAAAACAAACGGAAAGTTTAAGTGCATTGTCACGAGAACACCCAACTGAGAAGCGCAGATCTCCTTCTCGCCTTGAACAAAGCAATCCTCAGCTGTGTGCTCGGTTGTTCTTCCCTGTGTAGTGCGTCACGCTTTTCGGTGTGTTTGTGGACGTGAAATGTTTAAACATTACACAAGTACTGTAACGTAAAAGCAGAAAACGGTGTGTAACTTGGATTTGGACGTCTTTGTACAGCCCTTCATGGGTCTGTCGTTATCCTTAAGGGAATTAAGTGCATTCAAATGTTACGTGTGTGTCAGTCAACTTTTCATTGATAGCTGATGCTATTGCATAAAGGCAATGAATCAAGCCGTGCATGAACAGTATTTATTTGATTGGTGTTCAAGAAAATGTTCACTTATATGATGGCAACCAGGTATATCGAAGAAGAAAACAGAATAGCCCGGATCAAGTAAGTGACAAATTACCATTTGCAAGTAGGCCGGCGTGGCCAGGAGGGCACAGGCCAGGCACTAGTGCATATTGCAAGTTACTGGCATAATGTACAATATTTGTCTGATCTTGAATACAATCTTTGGCATAACACTTTAGTAACCTCAGTTTTTAGAGTTGAAATATTACAATAATCTAAAAAAAAGAGGAAAAGATTTAAACACCAGCTTGAGATCTCATCCAGTTCAGCCTGGAAGGAAAGCAAGATAATGAAGTAGATGTCAGAACTAACCTACGTGCTACATAACCGGGTCAGTGAATACTAATGATATGTACACAGCCAGAGTAAAAAAAGCATAGGCCTACTCGATTCGATTTTATTAATTCTGTTGTCAACAGCCAAGTGTCGATCTCATTAATGTATTAATATGGTTAGACGTAAGTGTGTACTGTACAGATACTAGTATTATTCGAGGAGGATGGCGTAGCCATTTAGTTGTTGTAGCCTTGTGACTTTTCTAAGACTGCTGACTATGCTGTAACCTGAAAAAGCTGTTAGCCAGGATCTCTACTTTAGGGCTACACGTGACATTGTTACCCCAAATGTCCCTAGATCGGTGTCCTGAGAACTCCCCACATGTCCGGGACGATTCCCCGCTCCTGTTCCCTGTCCTCCGCGTTGATAACTTTCTGTTGGCTGACCAGGTCGGCCATGTTGCCTGCTTCTATTATTCTCGTGTTTTGATCTTTGTTTGGCGTGAGGGCTGTGATCCTCGATTACTCGCCTGCGTTTGTCGTCCTGTATCGGATATCCTTCCTCCCTTTTGATCAGCCTCTCATTTGTTTCCGTTAGGATCCTCTTTCTGTCAGGCTGTTGATCGACTTGTTGCCCTCTCTGCGTTTGTAGCTGGGCAGGTGCTACAGCATTCCTTGGGCTGTTCTGCCTACTGCCTGACCCAGGGCTGCTTGGACCAGCTCTTGTTGATGGTACATTAAGGTTTTTCTGATATCTTGTACCGGGTGGTTGGCTCTTTGTGTTAGGCCCCGGGAATTTTGCGTTAGGCGCCTGAGATCTTGCATTAGGCACCTGCTTCCTTGTGTTAGGTGCATGCGATCGTGTGTTAGGTGCATGGGATCTGGTGTTAGGCGCTTGGCTTGTTGTGTTTGGCTCCTGTGGTCTAGCTGCAGAGCGCTGGTACCTTGCGTGGGATACCGATGATGCTGTTCTGGCGTTCCTATCGGCAATTTTTTGATTTCTGGGACTGTAGTCGCCCAGATCTTTTGTCTCATCGCCGTCCTCTATTTCCTCATTTCTAGTTGTCGGCGTGGTCGCTTGTTTGCTGTCACCAGACAGATGTAGATCGTCGTGGCGGTCACTTTGAATGAAGTTTGATTGGTCTGTATTGTTTTGACCATCCGGAGGAGAAGCTTCGATTTTTATATCGACTTGACTGTTCGAAGTTTGGCGCTCAGACTGATTATCGTTGTTAGTGTTTTTGTTGGCCGCTGTTACGTTCTGGGCAGACTGACTTGAACTCTGTTCTGTGGACGGCTAATTGTCAAGAAGATTTTCATAATAAATTGGCAATACCACATTTATCTATTAAGTAGATCCATACTCGGAAAGCCTTAAATTTCAAAGTGTTTGACTACCAAAAACACTGCTGTGTTGCTTATATTTAGTTTTGTGGTCAGTAAACCGTAACTTTAACTGTGTGGCAGTGTGATGTTCTTGTCTCTGTAAATAAGTTGAACATGTTTTAACCTTATGTAAACTCTACCCAACATTGCGTCTTGACGGATGTGTATCGTTCGTACTTACCTCGATAGGTTGAGACTGCTTGCTGTTTGCGACAGGCTTGGGGGAAGAAGACCCACAGCCCATGTTGCTATTGTAGCCTCTCAAATATCGCCTGCTCTCATTTCCCCTTCATCTCCCTGTAAGGCACTCTGAGTTAGCTCAACAAGCATCTCTCTTCATCCACATGAATTAGTCCAAGCAGGCACATCTATGTTAAACTAAAACGTGATATCAATTAACTGCATAAAACAAAATTACAGGGATAAAATATGAAACATGCCAGTGTTTCGTAACCATTTTGAAATACATAAACGGCATTATATGTTTATGTGGGATATCAGGATACTCTTGTTACAGCATATTGCACTCCTGATCGTATGAGTTGCGAACCCTTTGAGGCCAGGGATGAGGCATATTGACATAACGTTATATAAATATTGACAAAGAGCAAATCCGCCTGGGAGTGTCTGATTATTGATGCACTCAGCTTTTAAAAACTGATGAAATAAAATATGTCCACGGCCAGAAAATATGAATTTTCGTATGTGGCCCCATATTAACGGTGATGAGCGCCTGCTTTACATATTCCCTTTAGTCATTTTTTATGGTCGTCAACACACGTGTCAGCAGAAACCACCAGTGTTATTATCCCGTTATCATCCTGCACAGAGACTGTACACCTCTGCCGTCGAGATTTCCCATGGAGGTGCCAGGTGAAGAACGAGCTTGTTCAATTTTAAACCATTTCCATATTACTTCCGGGTATTTAACACATACCTATCTTCTGCGACACCGTGGCAAACACCTGTTAATCTTAAGGACACACAAGGTGCGAGTTCATCCCCGGCGCTGGACAGGGATATTGCAGATTCCCCTTGTCTCTTTATTGTGCATAGGTAGAACTATATGGTTGACGAAGAGGAATCAACAGCAAATTCTAATGTTCTGTTCCATGAATACGGAATACCTTATACACGTTAAAGTTTGTCAGTAACTCGGCGAAGGTCAATGGTTTTCAAAGGGGCTTGCCGGGTTCATCCACCCATAAAACTGAGTAGGCATACAAGCAAGATAGTCTTCAATTTGGTGTTAAACAACAATAAAAAAAATTAGCCATCTTTTTGATTTGCTCAAAATCAAAGAGATTTGAGATGTAAAATGTTACTGGGTTTCGGAGTAAATCGATGATAATAAAGTTTGTCTTTAGTCCACGAATAAGCTTGCCAGTCACTAGAACAAGATAAGTAGGTTACGCAAATATACACAGTCTGGTGTATTACCTAATTAGCCTGTTTACCGTTACATTTTGTCAGCTGTGCTTTTGAAACCCATGGAGTCCATGATTTGTACACGTGGGGTTCATGATTTGAAACCCATGGAGTCCATGATTTGTACACGTGGAGTCCATGATTTGAAACCCGTGGAGTTCATGATTTGTACACCTGGGGTTCATGATTTGAAACCCATGGAGTCCATGATTTGAAACCCATGGAGTCCATGATTTGTACACGTGGAGTCCATGATTTGAAACCCGTGGAGTCCATGATATTGAAACCTGTGGAGTCCATGATTTGAAACCCGTGGAGTCCATGATATTGAAACCTGTGGAGTCCATGATTTGAAACCCGTGGAGTCCATGATATTGAAACCCGTGGAGTCCATGATATCGAAACCTGTGGAGTCCATGATTTGAAACCCGTGGAGTCCATGATATTGAAACCTGTGGAGTCCATGATTTGAAACCCGTGGAGTCCATGATATTGAAACCCATGGAGCCCACGAATTGAAACCCATGGTTAGAGGATCATATTACTATACACAACAGATTGTGTACAGATTTGAAACAAACGTGCTTGTCTGATGCAGTTCCATATAAATTATATCGGAATATTTGCCTCGAAAAGGAGGGTCAATTTCCTAACTTTAACATAAAATACAATATGACTGAAAGGGTTTGGTCATGATCTGTGAAAGTTGAAAACCTGTAAGTCAGTACTGGTAAGAATCTTTTAGGCTAAATGTGGAAAACTATAAACGTAATGCTTTCCACGATAGCTCGAACGTCGAAATACAACAGTGCTATGATGTCTTAACACACACAGTAATCACATTCTACTTGCACGTTGCCATAGTTACATTACGTGTTTTGTGCTTGTTGTATAACAGTATGTCAAGCCAGAATGACAGTTACAAGCTCTTGACCATATGCTATGTAAAACTTACCCGTTGATGTGCCCTATATTTCGTCGGTCCTTTAGGTGCCAAGTAAATGTAACATACACAGATTATCGAGACTGATCAAATCAGATCAATTATCTCCTAGCCCTTAATTACTCTTGTTTAAACACACTATTGAGCTCTCACCCCAGAATTGCTGGCGATTCGTTAGTCCATTTAAAGCATATGTTTGTGCGTTGCGACGAAGTTACTGTTGAGGTTATTGTTATATGCTGACCCAGCCGTACACCGTATATGAGAGCTATCTATATACATTACCTGTCATTAAACATTCAGTGGCTTATGATCTGACCTACATGCTGAAAGAATTTGTATCCAAACTGCTACACTGTAGGCTTAGTAGAGTTATTCACAACCCACAATGTTAACAAAACGGGGCTACAATCGATCACTTGTTGCCGTACCGCTGTCAGGCTAAGACGTCACTCCTCAACAGTGGACATGCTTTACCCTCTTTATATACCCACAGTTCAGGCTATACAAATGATCGGTTGCTCCAGTCAGCGGGTTCAAAGTTTCACTGAAGTCTTCCCACCTCGATTAGTTCCTCAGTGCAGAAGATTTTACCACTCGTACTGACATTAGTTCTGATGGTTTTAGGTCTGCCCCAGATTTCCTCTTCCGTAAATGCGATTCTCTCTGTCTCAAGTTTGCTGTACCCTCAACTCCAACAAACCAGATACAACGTATATCAAGATTTTGACCATGCTGATATACTCTTGGCTGATCGTTGTGCATACAATATCGTGACATTAAAAGAGCGTCATCTATTCCCACTATAGCATTTCTAGAACCAGTGCGATGTAACTATGATCGAGACAGGTGGCGTTTGTATTTATATACCAAAGTGTATCTTTTTACCCAGAATTCGAACACAAGCCCATGGAAATGACAGGTTTTCAATGGTTCCGCTTTAATCTTAATTCGTCTTATTCCCGCTTGGAACAGAAATTAATATTTGGACAGAGTTGAGATGAAAATGTATTTGATTATGTAAGATCCAAAATGATTCCAATTTCCATCTAAGGCCTATCACCAGGAACTTCTCCATATCTGAGAGTACGAAAATCCAAATTGGCATAACTTTAGTTATGGACTATCAAAGCTAGTATGCACTCAGGTTTAATAGGGACAGCTTGTTCCGATATAGCAACAGCTTTGGAACATTTTGCAAATCAATGTTTTCAGATCAGTTTGTAAAAGTCAACCCAAACCATTAACTGTGGATCAGTTTCAATCTTAAGACAGAAATAAAACATCGCAAAATACTATTTAAACGAAGGTGGCCAAGTTGCTAAGATGTGTGCCTTCCAATCGCAACATAGTGCACTATTAAATTTTCCCGTAAACGTTTGTTGAAAAACGGCTGCAAACCATAAAGGTATGCGTTTACTTTTGCAATCTTAAGGTTAACATTTATCTAAGTGAGCTTGTACCGGTCATAAGTTAGCATTTACTGAATCATTAATTCAAGATGATGCAGCCTAGATTCGTTGGCCTCATTCATTCCTATTTGCATTAAGAAAGTAGTGATTTAATATAGATAATTTAAAGACACAAGCTTCTTACATGGCCAGATGTAAACGTTCAGCTATTTGGGTGAGAGATTGGGATATATACCTTACTTGTTTACTGACTGTTACTGTCGCCATGTAACGCTTATTAATTCACTTAAAAATACACTAGTTTATCTTCTAAATGTGGAATGTGTGTTGCAAAAGGTAAGCATTTACAGAAAATGTGCAAAACATATATAGTAATCGAGGAGCGTTTACTACAAATTCTAACAGTTCACGTTCCCCATCTTGCTCTGTTGGGGTCGTGATAAAAATGTGTTCGATGACGCTTGTTGAACATCCCATATCTATAAGGCTCAAGATTAAGGTCGCATAAAGCAAATGTAAAGCGAGTCCCGGAAAGGCAGCAAACCAGATACGATTAGACCAAAAGTTTTCCTGGAATCTCCAGAAATTAATTCCCATCACATCTATGGCACACTTTTCACCTCTGTGCTTGTGAAGTGTTTCCAATACGTAGTGATGGCTGAAGGTATGTGGTCAATCCCTACCTCCCTATTTCCCTACCGTAGCCTGATGTCTTTTCTCCAATACGTAGTGATGGCTGAAGGTATGTGGTCAATCCCTACCTCCCTATTTCCCTACCGTAGCCTGATGTCTTTTCTCCAATACGTAGTGATAACTGATGGATGTGGTCAATCCCTACCTCCCTTTTTCCCTACCGTAGCCTGATGTCTTTTCTCCAATACGTAGTGATAACTGATGGATGTGGTCAATCCCTACCTCCCTGTTTCCCTACCGTAGCCTGATGTCTTTTCTCCAATACGTAGTGATAACTGATGGATGTGGTCAGTCCCTACCTCCCTATTTCCCTACCGTAGCCTGATGTCTTTTCTCCAATACGTAGTGATAACTGATGGATGTGGTCAATCCCTACCTCCCTTTTTCCCTACCGTAGCCTGATGTCTTTTCTCCAATACGTAGTGATAACTGATGGATGTGGTCAGTCCCTACCTCCCTATTTCCCTACCGTAGCCTGATGTCTTTTCTCCAATACGTAGTGATAACTGATGGATGTGGTCAATCCCTACCTCCCTTTTTCCCTACCGTAGCCTGATGTCTTTTCTCCAATACGTAGTGATAACTGATGGATGTGGTCAGTCCCTACCTCCCTATTTCCCTACCGTAGCCTGATGTCTTTTCTCCAATACGTAGTGATAACTGATGGATGTGGTCAATCCCTACCTCCCTTTTTTCCCTACCGTGGCCTGATGTCTTTTCTCAACCTGGTGTGCCATTGATGTTTTGTGCTTATCGATCCCTCTCCCTTTTCGTTTTTTATTCTTTTACCTTGACCTTTTTTTTATCAATGATCTTCCTGAAGGTGTTTTATTTCTTGTACAAAGGAATGATTTTAAAATACTTCTTTCCACCAATGATTCATGACTAAAGGTTCTCAAGGATGGCGTTGAATACAAATTGTTTGAATTCATTGGTGGGATTTATCAGCCATGTGACCAGTTTTAACGAACTCTAAGAAGTTTTTCGGGTTCATCCTATAAATTTCTTTTCTTAATTATAAAGCGGGTTTTAATATTGGAATAGCTCTTATTACTCTAGGTCCTCTGTAGTGTTCAGCAGTCTATCTAGCAATGTTTAATTTAATTGTGATCTGTTTTTCCATTTAATGAAAACAAATCTTCACGACTTTCCCAATATTCATTGTTGTAATCTCTTACAGGAGAAGAAAACTTAAAAACATGACACTGTAGGCTGAAAAGAGCACATTTTTTTTATCTGATGGAGCCTGCTGTATTGTTTTGCGATTTTTCCTCGCCGTACACGTAAAGCCTAAAAACGGCAAACCTGTCATAAATCGCTGAGTCCATCGCGTCCTACATCTTTAACACCTTGTAATTTATGCTGGGGGTGTGTTGCCTCTCAGCCAATGAGAGTCGATAAAGCTGCAGGCTTGTTCGATTACTCGGAACATACGTCCAACATTCCGGTTTCCCGATCGTTAAGCGGAAAACGAACTGTACTGTTCGCTACCTTCTGGGAAGAAGAGTTCTACCGGGAATGTACGAACTGCACTCTGGCGGTTTCCGACGGTAATTCTCCTCCTAACACAGAAGACTTCAGGACTAGTTCTTGGGCAAAATTGAGTCGCCCACAGCGGATTTTGGCGCTGAATTTATTTATAACTTATCACCTTGAGGTACATATTAGAATTTTTATGGCATGCACCTGCGAGGAAATGCATACTGTTTTCAATGGTATTTGACTGATATTTAAATTTTCTTCTCCTTTAAAAAAACAGCCTCAAATAATGTGTGACAATCTGCCAATGGCGGGACATTGCATGTTGAGATATATCTACTGCTATGCATGTACTTCTGTCTTGTCTGACTGTATGGGTTAAGTTAGCCGTCTGCATCGATACTATAAAGTGCAGTTCTGTTGAATGGATAAAAGCTGTGTGGTGGATGTTATTAATGGAGTTTACCCAAAAGAACTAAACATGAGACTGCCCAGACCAGATAATTATCAAGGGGAGTAACTTTCACAGTCAACGATGAGATGGACGGGTGAGCGAGCGAGTTATGGAACTTCCGTTGCATGAGGCAACGTTGTAGAACGGTGCCAAGGATATGAAAACACCAAAAGAATTCTTCATGATTAAAACCCAAAACATATCAAAACATTATGGACCGAAAAAATCTTTGCTTCGGTAATTGCCTGCTGACAGATGGATATTTATTGCATAGGTTCTGTTATAAAATATTTCATTAAAACAGAGCAATAATTCTCTTCAGCACTTTTCCACATCCACATGGCTTCGAGTGAGTAAGTGAGTGAGTGAGTGAGTGCTTGGGGTTTAACGTCCATATGGATTCGAGTGAGTGAGTGAGTGCTTGGGGTTTAATGTCCACATGGCTTCGACAATTTAAATTTAATTTTAACCCAAGGAAAATTACGTAAAGGAACAAGAACAGCAAGAGTCTGTCTCATACAATAAGAAGAGTGGTTAAAGACTATGTACAAGAGGGTTTCATTCAAAAATATTAGTTGGAACCTAACAGCTCGGAATTATTCCAATCCCAATATTCTGAAAACTTGACATGATGAAGTTGTCTTCGTTAATTCCTGTGATTGTACAACGCGTTTCTCTTTCTAACGAGCTCTTGTTACCTGTCACAGAGAACAGTGATGACCGTCACTGGCAGGCGTAGATATTTCGTCCAAATAAATAACCGTTATTAATTAACAGCCGTTCTCTTCTGTGGGTGTACTGCTGTCATACCCAGTCTGACTTCTGCTGTGTTTGAGTGCTGTGGTGGAAAACGTCAACCCGGTGCCTACCTAGGGATAAATGCTGCTATGTTTGAGTAAAGCAGAGCACGTAACCACCAAAGCTACGGTGTGTTGGGGTGGGGTGGGGTGGGGTGCTTTGGGGAAATCGATATCACCTGAGTGACACCTGACGTGAATTAGTACGGTACACACTGAGTGGAGCGGAACACTGGCGGAGAATAACCATCTGACTGGGACACGGTGATCATCAATCATTCACCTGTGGATGGGGAGAGAGGATAGTTTTACCACAAGCGGCAAGTCACCGCGTCAATGTACCAGTCAAAACAGGGAGTAGGTACCCTAGTTCAGGGAACTGTGGTGAGCGTGGATGAAGGGAAGAGTAAACGATTGAGAACAATTATTCCGATATCTGCTCGAAGTGCCTGAACGGTGCGCGGACGGAAGACCTGTAGACGGCTGTTAGCACCAGCATGGAACGTTACGTATCGTGGACACTACTACTTTACCTCACAAAGCTCTCTTTTCAAGGTAACATGATTTAATTTTTAATACAACTTTAAGCCTAGGTTCTGTCGTATATAAGATGGTTGCAGCAATGACAGTAACAACAAGATATTAGTCATTGTGGCTGATTATTTATAAATTTTTTCTTCCTGATTATTATAAGATGCCGAAATCGTGACATTGTCCAAATCGTATTACTCATTTTAAAGGAAAACGAATATAGTCAATTATAAAAAGCTGTTAGAAGTCAAAACTTTAATAAATCAAGCTTTCTTTGTTACCTATCATGACTTCACAGAAAATATTTATACCGCACGCTTGTGGATTGTAGCCTTTCTAGTTTCCACTGAAGGCAAGTTATTTTTCATATAGTTTTAAAAAAAGTTTTTTCAGATCTTTTTCCACTTTAGCTTTGTTTTGCTTCATTTCTTGTTTCAACCAATGACGGCCTGAACACGAACGTCATCGACCATCTATTATCACCTTGGTGGCTCTAAGCTGTCAATGACATTTGCGTAGTCTAACGTCCGTTGAACACCACTTGTCTCCCCCACGTTGGCAAGTTTACCTCTAGCACACCCTCTATAAGTATAAGTGAAAGATTATAATACATTTTGTTAAGCAACAACGAAATCAGTCATGTCAGTGGAAATATTATTTGTATGTACAGAAAACACACACAATGTCGACGGATTGTGTTATAGCGGCATCAGAGCGAAACAGATCGATGCACTATCACTAGGATATGGCGTTACGGTGCAGTCTTAAAAAGGCACTCTTAATCTTGCCTTGATCAAGTGGTTCATGTAGTGCATCCATACTGGTTAAGAAATCAGAACGATTTAAACTTGAACTTCCTGTTATGGTTTTAAACTTTCCTGTGAAGACGTAAATCTTCGAATTGCAAATTTGGAAATAACATCATCCCCATCACAACCCTCTGCCAAAGAGTATATATATATATATATATATATATATATATATATATATATATATATATATATATATATATATATATATATATATATATATATATATATATATATTAACAGAAAAATGAATAAAGAAATGTAAATCATGTTCTGGAAAACGAAAAAAGATGTTTGGACAAGTGTGTTAGCCTAGGATACGCACATAGGAATACAAATCTCTGGTCTAGGAAAGGGAAGATATTAACATTTTCATCTGAAAGGCTTATTTGGCTTTGTTAATATCACATTTGCCATCGCGTTGATTGCTATCACAACAAATTTATGAACACTTTTATTCACCAACCGATTTCATTTTAGTCACTCGAAGTTGTCAATTAAGAGATTGGAAAACACAGCAAAGAGATAGTCAAACACCATAAACCTTGATCCCCGGAGTAAATGTACAAGTATGCACAATGGCCTGCACAATTCCTGACAGAATATAAGGGTTTAAGGCCCTGGGTGTTTAGAGATTAGTGGATAGATTAAGTCGGTTGATGAGCGGTTACTGCTGGGACAGGTGCCCCAGTGGACCGCCACTCGGTATGAATCTACCTAAAAATATCGATATACCTAATGGGTATGTGAAAGCTGACCTATTTAATTTGGGTCATTGTTGGCGTACTAATTGTTAACAGGGTCAAACACACAAACACCAATATTTCTGTTCATCCCGCAGGTCAGATATCCCAATCCGCCCACCCTTAATTCTCCTGCAGAATTTGACCTCTACAACCATTACCACCATTTTCACCAGAAAAAAAAACTTCTGCTCTTCAGAGAAGGTATCATTCGCAACATTCACAAATATTCAGCCCCACCCCCCACAAAAAAGAAAATATTTCCATGCTTACTAGAGTATAAATCACCAGTAATATCTTATGATCCACAAATAATCTGTTTTACGTCTGTTTATCGTAGTTATAAAAATTCCAGTATTTGTTTCAGTACAAATAAATATTTACCTTTCGAACCCTTATGTGGTGTGTAATCAAACCTTTAACATGAAGCAGATGTCATGAACACCCACAAGTGCTTCGTTACCCAGACACCGAGCCGAGTCTGGTGTCTTGGGGTTATATCACGGACAATGTGGTTATGACAGGCCCCTCAGAACCAGCTGACTTACACACTAGAGTACTGCCAACAGCAGTGGAGCACAAGACAGTGGGATTCCAGATAATATATTCATGATCAGTCCATTTGACAGTAAATAATTCACATGTTAATTGTACAAAGGACAGTAAGACATAACACAGTAAGACTGCTGAGTGAGTCAAGTGATGGTACAATAATACCGTCTCTTCACGGATCGCTCGGGGTTACTTCATACATATAGCCAATTACTGCTTGTTATGGTGTTTTATTAATTACCCATGTATGTTATTACCGAAATATTTCCCCCAAAATAATGCTGGCCGCCGTCATATAAGTGAAATATTCTTGAGTACGGCATAAAACACCAATCAAATAAATAAATAAATATTACCCAAATACAGTCAATGCGACTTGGCAAACTTGACATCCGAAGCAAGGCTGAATTGCTCGATTTGAAAGTGGTACTGGCCCGAGTTGACGGCCATATTGGACTAACTGAAGGTCGTATTGGCCTACCTAAAAATTATATTCGCCTAGCTGAAAGTCGTACTGGCATAGCTGAAAGTCGTACTGGCCGAGATCACAGAGTACAGTGGTGGATAGACTGTGAAGTCCGGCACAAGTAAAGATCACTTGCCTTCCATCAACATAACACATGTCCAAGAGCTGTGGTTTACTCCTGACATTTCTGCGAACGGCGTTAAAGTCCAATCAAACGCTTAATTATTATTAAGGTAATCAGTAGTTAATGGTCTATAGATAAGAGTATTCGTAGTCCTCGGCTCATAGGACAAGCTCAGTTTGCGTAGGGGATAACTTCACGCATATGCGCAGTTATACAGATATATGACGAATTAGACTATATGGATTCCACTGCACACCTTAATATTTAGAATCATGTGTCCGAGAGTTTGATTTGTTAGAAGATGCAGAGCATTGGACAGAGCAAAGCAGCTTAGGCGACTCAATATATCGTATACAAAAACAATTGTGGTTCTGAGTGGCCTAGTGGTCAGCGCGCAAGCGCAGCACAATGGCCCCAAAACAATCGCCAACGCGAGCGCTGTGAAAACCAGCACACGTTGGGTCATGTGATCTGTCAGCAACTTGATCGTATGTTTCCCAACGGTTCGGTAAAGATTTACTCCACCATAATGTTGGGCGTATAAGTGAAATTTTTTTGAGTACTGCGTCAAACTCCAGGGAAATAATCGAATATATAAACAGATAAAGGTGTTTTGTACAAGCATTTATGTAACTCTCGATGTAATGGATGTGACCGATGAGTTCAACCTCATAAATCTTGACCTTTAAAAGTTGGGTTCAGTGTAGGATGGGAAAGTCGCGTAGGACAAAATGCTATACAAGCATCCCCATTAAATGGCCCTTATCTCCTGACAATTCTTAATGTGTTGGGACAATTTTAGGCGCGGTTCACTCATGGCGTTTGGTCCTATGGGAATTCTCTACAAACACAACACCATCAATGTGACTGACACGCACGTGCCTGTGCACTGATTGCAGGTAAACTCTATTGACCTGATCCAGGAGTTTTTTATTTAGCTCTTCGGCATTTTCATTACTAAACATTGGCATCAACTTGGTCCGAATGGCGGCAATATCCGGTACAATGAAAAACGCAAATACACATTTATTGTCCAGTTGTTTGAATTCCGTATTCTGCCCGTTATTAGAAATAAAAGGCTCTACTATGTATCCAAGCAACTAATTCCCTATTTCCTGCCGGGAACAACACAAAAGTAGGCACATACACCGGTCTTTTGGCTGAACTAGGGCTAAATGTAGTGACACATAACCAATAGCCTACATTACAGCTTGTGACACGGTTACCAACTCACCAGTGTTTTGAATGTATTGAACACAAATCCGTAGGAATGTTTGCAATGAATTTCACTTTGTGAAAACAGCTTTCTCATAGAAAGACTGGTGTCAGTTTACTGATATGGCCGTTTGGTTTGTACTGATACCACATTATATGTATTAGTGTTTAATGAACTGGTGTACACACTGATCCGAAATTAGCTGTATAGTTTAACCTATTTGAATCGAAACGTGCGGCAGAGGCTTTTTAAGTAATCATTTTCTATTAACCCTGGGATAGGTATTGTCTAAGGATTCAGTATCTCTTAAACGTCGTATGAGTGCTGTCTGAGTATTTAGCATTTATTTTTTTAAGTATTTAACTTCCCTGAATGCCAGGATGGGTAATATATAAGTATTTAATATCACTGAATCAAGCTCACATAGGATGCTATCTAGACATTTACCTTCCATGACACATACGGTATGGGCTACATATGTATTCAGCTTCCAAGAATCCCAGAATAGGTGCTGATCAAGAAATTGAACTTGTATTTGTGTTTAAATCTGTCGCCCAAAGCAGCAGTCTGTAGCTTTTGAAATTTATATTCCTTGAAATCTGACTGTTTCTCTCTTCTTTAAACAGTCTGTTGTTAAATACGTGCATATTCTTTCTCCCAGTGAGTGGTGAGTGAAACCTCATGAAAAGCTTACGCAATCGTCTTTATCTCCCCATGTATTTATCAGTCTTATTTTAAAGGGTCAGATTACTGGATATTTGTAGATGATTTTTATGTTATGAAAATGGTTATAATGCTTGCGTTGAATGTCCTGTTGTGGTTCACGCGTTACGTACGAATGTTCTGGTCATTGTTTTGTCTCCTGAATCAAATCGTTGCACCTAAATATCCTTCTGGCTAGTGAAATTTTACCAAACCGTTACACCTAAATATCATTCTCACCTGTGAAAATTTCACCAAATCGTTACACCTAAATATCCTTT
Source organism: Liolophura sinensis (assembly GCF_032854445.1). Classification (NCBI taxonomy): domain Eukaryota; kingdom Metazoa; phylum Mollusca; class Polyplacophora; order Chitonida; family Chitonidae; genus Liolophura; species Liolophura sinensis. Next base: position 53,100,335 of record NC_088302.1, on the reverse strand, counting down.
ACATCTGTGAAAATTTCACCAAACCGTTACACCCAAATATACTTCTCACCCGTGATAATGTTAAGAAAACGTTGCACATAAATATCCTTCTGGCCTGTGAAAATTTTACCAAATCGTTACATCTAAATATCCTTCACATCTGTGAAAATTTTACCAAACCGTTACACCTAAATATCATTCTCACCTGTGAAAATTTCACTAAACCGTTACACCCAAATATACTTCTCACCCGTGATAATGTTAAGAAAACATTGCACATAAATATCCTTCTGGCCTGTGAGAATTTTACCAAATCGTTACATCTAAATATCCTTCACATCTGTGAAAATTTGACCAAACCGTTACACCTAAATATTATTCTCACCTGTGAAAATGTCACCAAACCGTTACACCCAAATATACTTCTCACCCGTGATAATGTTAAGAAAACATTGCACATAAATATCCTTCTGGCCTGTGAGAATTTTACCAAATCGTTACATCTAAATATCCTTCTAACCTGTGAAAAATTTACCAAATCGTTACACCTAATAATCTTCTCACCTGTGAAAATTTTACCAAACCGTCACAGCTTTGGGTGGAGAATCATCCCTGATAAGACCTAAAACCTCTAGTATGATGTCTTTAGTGTGTCACTTTAAACCAGAAAAAAATCTTATCTTCTGTCTAAGGTAAACACTGTAAAATTCCTGAAAATGTTAACACAGAATCATGAGCAAATGGTTAGATGAATATTGTGCTTGTCAGCGTTATGCCAGTTCTGCAGGTGTTATGATTTTTGCAGGTGCCTCATTAATAGACACGTGTAGAACCTTTTTATAAAATATGACACCATTCTGTGCAATGTAATTTTAGGACTTGTTTCAGCGGACTCTCCCACAGCCACCATACAGTTAATGAAGGAACGGATGAAAGACTACGATAAGAATATCTTCCCTCGATGTGACAACAACGACACGTCTCCTGTGGAAGTCAGCCTCGATATGGCCATGCGTCAAATTCTCGATCTGGTTGGTACTTATTCCATATGTTTCTAGGTTCACTCTGTCCTTGATGGCAATGTTTCTACTGTCTGTCCTTTGGTATCACTGAACCCAGTCTGTTAACTTTTACCTAAATACTCTCACATTCAAATAGTATGTAGTGGTTTTACCGTCGTAAAAATTACTATCGTCACCATTTGGCTGGAATACTGTCAACAGCAGCTTTGTCTATATTGCTATATCTCAAGCTTTCAAAGATACACGGTCTTCCTCACCAGGACCATGGCTTCTGTTGCGGTTACGATAATCCCGATGATGAAGACAACCTTGAAATCGTGGCATACAACAATATGCACAAACTCGCAGTGGTCTTTCGAGTAGTTTTGATTCTCACTTTTATGTCGAACAAAACATGTTCTACAGTCTTATTATAGAACACAACAATCAGCTTTTAAGACTGCATGGAATCAAATACTCAATGATGATAGACGGGAGAACATACTGAGGCGCATTTATCTGCTACACGTGACTGGGAATCTGACAAACCTTCTGTATGATATTACCCCCAGGAGGGGATGGATTCAAGGATTTCATCTCTTTGGTCACTCTCAACTTTACCAGTCTGGACCAGCCAAACCCCTATGAGCTAAAATAATCAATTTATTCGGCGATTAATTCTTACAGATCACACTATGTGGACTTTCAAGAGCTATCAGATCCATTTGTTTATAAAATTTAGTTAATATTTGATTGGCGTTTTGTGCTGAACATTCGAGTACTGCACTGATGGTGGTTAACCATTGTTCGTGCTAGCAACAGTCTTTAGGTATTTTTATCATGCCGAAAGTCATCTGAAACAACCAACTGATTCGATTGTGCTGCTCACTTCATCATTATAAGCGTCACTGGAAAGAAACTCTGATTTGCCAAAGTGTGAATGGTAAAAATGTTTATATCTGAAACCTGATCCGATCCCTGTAATTTCAGCGCGAACAACAGCAACTACTGGAAGCCAGTACCTGGATGAGATGGGTGAGTCCACAAAGCTGATTAGTGTGAATTATAGTAAGACAATTTTGCACGTTCTATAATTTGTTCAATCGTCAACATTTTCTTTAGCTGAAGAATACAGAAAATATCATAAAAAAGCAAAACAAAACAACTACAAAAAAAAAACCAAAGACGAGAAGCACGAGATAGGTTTGAAGTGAGAAGTTGACAGTATTGATTATGCTCAAGAGAGTCAAAGATTGGCCGAGCTAGGAAGCAAAATAATTGTGACACAGGAATGGCATCACTTACACGCAGAGCAAGATAACTTACACAAAGCAATACGACCGCTTATAAAAAGCAAACAAATCACTCACACAGATCAGTGAGATTTTGGAATTACATAATGGAATCAATTACACAAAACTTTGACACCACTTACGTAAAGCAATGAAATTTCTTGCACAAAGCAACAAGATCACTTACACAAAGCAATGAAATAACTCACATAAAGCTGTGAAACTAATAATCAAGGAGATCACTTTACTGTCACAAATCTTTGAAATCACTTACAAAGAGAAATCATTTACACTTAGGAATGAAACCCCTTACCTGAAGCAATGGAATAACTCACACACGGCAATGATATTACCTACATAAAGTAGTGAGATCACTAAAATAGATTACTCACACAAAACAATTAGGTTACTTACACAAAACAGTCAGATCACTTTAAATACACAAAGCAATACGATCGCTTACACAAAGCAATAAGATTGCTTACATAAAGCAATGAGATCGCTTATACAAATCAGTGAGATGACTTAGACAGAACGGTGATGGTAAACACAAAAAGACGAGCTATCCGAATATCAATTTTGATTGCTATCTACATAAACGCGAAAAATGAAAGCCATTTATATAGCTTGTACACCTTTAGCTAATAAGATTTAGAGCCTTATTTACAACTGTGACAGTTTGAAGTGCTTCCATCTTAGTTACACCTGAAGATACATTTTTCTTGTGTGTGTTCTCGCACCTGCTCGTAGTGTGGAGAGCGTGGGTTGTGGTTCACTTTGTTCACGTGCACCTCACACCTAAATCATATTACACTTGTTTACCCGTGGTGTCGTTTACTCCTTAAAGATAAACATTAGATCACCCCACCAAACCCTCCAAGCACGTCTGTGTTACATCAATAATCAACATGCTGGGAAGATGTTATTTTTTGACAGTACCACGCTTACATTTACAAAGGCTTGTACTGTCTAGCTATTTTTCTGAAGCACTTTTGATACCTGTAAATACATCTGTTATACTGGCGAATAGCCCCTTTTTTCCTCGACAACGTCGACTGAATTACCTCAAGTTCAGGTATACAGTCAATATCACAGCAAGGTAATAGCTTAACTTTAGTTTTAAGTCTGTCAGACGTGGCATTCAGAAATAAATTTCCCTGCCCCACACCTGCCGAATGGTTCCCATACTGAAGAAAAGGACTCATATATTGCTTCAATCGATTACCAGACAGGTAACATGAAATGTTTACACAACGTGCGAAAGCCGTATTTAATCAACAAAACTTAATATCATCTTTAGACGTTAGTTTCCGTATTTTAAACCGTTTTTGTCACTAGCATTAGTATGGAATGATTTCAAGCAGTTGAGAAAAAGCCATCGTAGCTTTGTGTAAAAGAGATTTTCATTTCTTTCTTTGTTACATCTTTCGCTTTTTCTTTGACTTCAGTCTTCAAGAAAAGATTGATCAGAATTAAACGGATTGTCCGCTTCAGCAAGTATATTGACATAACCTCCTCGACAGTTAGCCATATGAAAGGGATTGAATGAACATATGTTGTATCAAATTGTTGAAAGGAATTACAAAAATGAAATGATTCCCTCACAGCTGAGACTGCTAGAACTATACTGTCATCCTACGATCAAAATTAGCATCAAATTTCTGTTGAACTACACTGGTGTACACACTGATCCGAAGTGTGAACTACTTACACATTTAGCATCTTCACCATCTAATGCTTAGTACAACGAATGCTGACTTAGTATTATCCTTGACCGCACGTGCGCACCGCCTGAGTCACGGGGGCATCTGGTATTCTTGATTCACGTCCCTGAATCAACTTTACTGAAGGAGATATCTCTTCGCACCTTGTTATTTCAGAAATGGCAAGATTGCAGACTGAGAGGCGTGGTTCCAAATACGAATAAGGAGAACTATGTGTCAGTAGCAGCGAGCAACATTTGGATGCCGGACATTACGCTGTATGAGCAGTATGTATTATGTATTTATGCAAACTGAAAGATTGTACACATATGGTACGTACAAAATGTCTAACGATATGACCGAGATAAAAACCTCCAAAAACACACATACACACGAAAAGTTCTAAAATATAATAGACAAGCTAGATGTTTTTTAATGCTTTCATCAAAATGTTCTATTCCCATACCGTGTAAATGAACTGAATTGTGTTATTGTTGTTGGCAGTGTGGGCGTGCCCTTACACACAATGGACGACTATCCAGCTAAGGTCTACTGGGATGGCACGGTGTCTTACAACTTCCCAGCCGTCATCAAGGTGGTGTGTAAAATTCAGATGAAGAACTTTCCCTTTGACAAGCAGACTTGCCAACTCACCTTCGGTTCCTGGATGTATCTAGTAGACGAAGTGAACGTCACGGCAAAGAACGACAAAGGCGATGACAGCTACTACGTCCATAACGGTGAATGGGATCTGGATGACTTCCCTGTGGAGAGACACGAGATTCTCTACACCGGTTATGACCTGCCGTTTGTAGATGTGACATTTACTCTCGTTCTTCAAAGAAGACCTACCTATTACATCTTCAACATCATATTCCCCACCTTTCTGGTCGGCCTTGTGTCCGTGCTGTCATTTTCCCTACCACCGGCCACTGGGGAAAAAGTGTCTCTATCCGTGACGTCACTGCTCACGCAAACTGTGTTTATGTTGATGTTGTCACAGGAGATGCCGAGCACATCGGAATCCATCCCTCTTATCCGTAAGTATAACTGTTGGTACTCGTATGTCAGGTCATAGGTTTTCCGACAGCCCTAGAATCGCTGTCAGGGCCACGTCTTACAAGCTGTCGCAACGCTACGCCAATGTGTTGTCATGGAAGTCACGCCAGGAGCATGATGCCAGCGCGAAGAGAATAGAATCTTCATAAACGTGCAGACTTATTGCCTTGATAGCTCAGGGTCCAGTTTCACAAAGATGTCGTACATATACGATAATCGCACGCATAGGACTATGGTACTGTAATAGTGACGTACAAAATATCGTACAACAAATGTACGATAAGAAAACGCCGTACGCCGTTGTGTGAAAGTGAGCCCTGGTGAATAGCATATAGGGCTGCACACATCATGCGTGTCCAGTTTGGTTGACGGTTGGTACACGAATGTCTGTCTCCACTCACATATTCCTAGATAAGGCTCTCCAAAAACTTGAAAGGTTTAGGGCACTACGAAGTAAGCCTACTCGTTCAAATATACGAAGTGTGAAGTTAATAATGTGAATGCTCAAATAAATCCTATTCCTTTACTATTTGTGATACAATGTGTGAGGTACTTTGGGTGATTTGAGTATTAGAATACCTATTTTGCTTAGAGATTTCTCACAGCAAACTAGCTTAACTTATTTATTGAAAAAAAGCCCAAAACAAAGGGTTGTGAGAGAAGTTATACACGTATAACCTTGTTTAACACCTGCCTGCTGTTGAGATCAGACATTGCATTAAATTTAGTAGGCTTACAATCACATAATAGTTGGCATTTGATGGAGAGCCCACACGGAAAAAGCCTCACAAAATATTATAGTGTGGATTGTTTCCCAGGCACTAATGACTGTAGGATATGTAGGCATAGTACGTAATTAGGTAAACAAAACGCGTGACGCCCAAATAACACGTTATCATGCACAACAATGAACAATGGACACCACGACTTTGATCCATCTTGTTAACCAGATGTTAACCAGACCCTCCCCGTCAGCTTACAATTATTCGTCCGCCCAAAACACTACAAAAGGTCTAAATCGTGGTATGCTGATATTAATACCTATAACACAGCGCATTACGGTGTTGGCATTTATATTCAAAGTATCATATAAACCCTACATCATTCTCACTATTGCTGTGTCTAGTTACTGTGACAAACTACCAACACTGGGATGAAAAAACATATAGGAGTGTGTTTTGCGCGTAAATATGTATGCCAGTCGATGTTAACCAGCTGTCACATACTGTAGTACAATGATAGCCTACCGATCAATTTGGGCGCATTCAGTCTTCTGATGAAATGTCATAGTGTTGCGTTGTGTGTCAGTGACATTTCCAGAGAAAACCAACCTCTGTGATTATATTTGTATGGCTAAGATACACTTGTACCCTCAGTGTTATTGATGTTACCAAAGGTAAATACAGCGTCAGGCGTTTAATAGGATCTTACCCTACATTTATATGAGATACAATTAATTGATTTTTAAACATAGACCTTGATTTTGCATGGTTAAATCCAATTAACTTGCATAACTGGCATAAAAAGGTAAATGAATATTGTGTAGCAGAGCAATAAAGTGTTATTTATACCACTGAGGATGTTAAAGAGATCCAGTCGTTTTAAGCAATTGACACTTACTTTGTTTCCAATAAATGACGAGAATTTTCCCTGGCTATTTTGCCTGTTGTTGGTGTAGGGCTAGTGAGTGGTTCTCATATAATAATAGTTATACAGAGACTTTGTTTATAGTTCGATTATCTTTCCCTAGACCGAAACCAGTCGCTGACGAAACTGATTTTCCTTTACATTACATCTGTAAAATTCCTAATCAAAACCCGGGGATCTGACTTCTTGTAGTTCGCAGGGACAGGGATATAGTGCATAGGGATAGTGTATAGGAAACACGGATTGTAACCGGCTACATTGTGGTAACGTGAATACAGACGCCATGTGTTGTAACCGGATGCAACTGACCCAAACATCAATAAAAGCTAAAGTAAAAGTTAGACAATGAGACCTTAAGTATGCATTATGTAGTTTGCAACAGCACTTGTCATTTGATACATTTTGTGTATGTCATTTAACATATTTTCACAGAAATGTGTTTTCAGACATAGATATTAAGTTAACGGGATCGATTTGATTACCCGATGGGCGTTGCACCTCTGATAGCTTTTAGTCCTACATGGTACAGAACGCAATCATTTTTAGGACTATATCTCTCACCGTACATGATCATTAACAAACCATATACTGCCCTCCACAGAATAGGTTAAAATGGAATTATCACCTTATAAACTCCAGCATTAGGCTCCAGACAGATGTTATCCTTTGTTTCCAATACGTCGTTAACTCTACCGATGATATAATCCACTTCCGTATCATGTATGTGGATCCATTACACGAGAATTATTTGATGAAAGTTATAATGATTCTCTACATTGTATGAGCTAATACTCCGTAAATGTGAACGATGTAGATTGATATGTAATGATGAGTACATAAATTGTCAGACAGACATGCGCCTGACATAAAGTTTAGGCAATAAACAGCCAGAACAAAGTTTTACTTTTGATTAAGAAACAATTCTTGTTTTCTTTGTATGATTCTCATTCTGATATAAAAAATAACAATGTGATAATCTCATTTTACTATATTCGATAAAGTCAAACTGTATTGTGATTTTCAGAGCGTTACTTTGCCGCCATTTTGTGTATCGTGTCGACCTCGACCATCATGACCATTCTCGTTCTGAACCTACACTACAGAGGGGAATATGGTCGTCCTGTGCCGGGATATCTCAAAACATTGCTGCTCAACAAATGTTTGCGAAAGTTTTGTCAGCTGCCAGAAAATGTGGACAATGCACAGAAGTACAAACCACAGACATCTATGGTAAGAGTTCTCACATTTTAACACGATCCTAGGTCGTCCAGCACAGCTTCGGGATTGGTTTAGGACATTCGATGTGGTCATAAGCCGAGCGTCCTATTTAGCGGAAGGGCTGTGTCAACACAAATCAACAAATTTGCTTATAGCTAACTAACTAACTAACTAACTAACTAACTAACTAACTAACTAACCAATCATAAGCAAGATTATGTCCTGTTCATTCATGTGATGTAGTGATTGCACTCAGGTGTCCAAAAGGGTTTCAATAGATGTACAGTCTGCCTTTGCACGATAAATGTTACATTTTGCACGTCTCAGATATCTGCATGAAGTTGTTGTGTAGCTATATCAATGATATTATACAGGCCTGTTCAGGGCGAGGACGATCTCTGCTTGGTTTGGAAATCTTTTGTATTTCTTTTTGAATGATGCAGAAGTTTCCATCAAACAGGACCTCATTTACAATAGAGCTTATCTATCCTATCAGTGCCTCTAAGTTTCCGTGAGCGTTCCATTTAGTTTTTACAAAAGTAAAATACAAAAGTTACACTACTTGGACTCTTTTCCGCAAATACCTTCATCATGTTTTGGTGGAGGATATTACGAGTAACCTTACCCTCAACTGTCTGCTGTCTTCTATATATTTGTCATGATTTACGTCATTGGTACATGATTTTTCACCGTATATACCAGAGAAAAGTGCTTTTCAGGCTCTCTATACATTGCCAGCGTCAAAAACCTTCTGAATAAATCTACACAGAGCGTTAATTATACCCATTAATACTTTGTTTCAGAAACAGCAAGATGTGTCCACTATATTTGAAAATGGCGATAAAGACGTTCCCATTCCCACGACAAACGGATACCACAACAGGCTGAGGAACCAAGCATACGCAGACACTACCATTCCACAAATGACAAGCGCAAATAAAGATGATTCCATGACAGCCAGGGTTGCCGAATTGGTTTCACATTTGTGTAACAAACAAGCGGACAAGGGGAAACTTAAGGCTATTATAAAGGAATGGGAAGACTTGGCGTCGGTTGTTGATCGTATTTTCTTAATTGTGTGTTTCACATCCTTGGTTATTACCACGGCTGTTATCTTATTTGCTTAAGAAACAGTTTTTCAAGACATATACATTTATGTGAATATCATTGAATGAGAACGTTTAGTCGGTCATCGGAAAATGAAGCCTATTATATCCATCTTGCCAGAGAACTGGGATACAGGCAGCTCGATGGCGACTCTCAGTCAGCAGAGTTGTAAAGCACCATGACAGAAGTGTTGCGATGGAGACATATAGATTCATTAAAGTGTATCGTGAATCGTTTATACGAAGACATGTGTTGACAGAAGTTGTTGTGCTTGCAAGGGAGATCGTGATTAGGTCATATCGATTGGTCAAAATGTGCCGGGGATCGTTGTGATGCAGACGTGTGGTGAAATAAGCACTGTTACAGGGATGTTTTGACAGGGTCAAAGTACATAGCCGCAAGGCTTTGCTAAGACAGTATTAGACATGTGTAACAGACACACACACAAGCAGTGTATAATAGCCACGCTTCACGATACAGATAATCAGTGGTTGTCAGTGATGCTTAGCGAATAAACGTGTGAAAGACACACACACTGATTGATAACGCTTCACGAAGAGATAAATCTGTAACAGACTGTGTTTGGCAGAGAGACTTCACGTAAAGATGTGAAACAGACACAGATAAAGTGCTGATAACAACGCTTCACTAAGTAATGAGTAACAGTGATGCTTCGTGGCGTGATGTGTAACAAAAGACACAGACTGCAAGACAGCGATGCTTCATGGCGTGATGTGTAACAGACAGTGCTTGACAACAACGCTTCACGAAGTAATGTATAACACACACAAAGGCAGTGCTCAACAGCGGTGCAAATCACGAAGAGAGGTGTAACAGACACACCGGCAGTGCTTGACAGCGATGCTTCATGGCGTGATGTGTAACAGACAGTGCTTGACAACAACGCTTCACGAAGTAATGTATAACACACACAAAGACAATGCTCAACAGCGGTGCAAATCACGAAGACAGGTGTAACAGACACACAGTGCTTGACAGCGACACTTCATGAATAGATGTGTAACAGTGGCACAGAAATGAAGCACTGCGGCAGCAACGATCCCCGACAAGCCTATGTCACAAAGGTCGCAACATGGGCAGGGGAAGCAGCTTTTCGACAACAAAAGCTAAGTTTTTTTTTACGAGAATGTAGTATGATGTCTCTTCTGCAGATTCATACGCTAAATGAAAACTTATATCCTATTTATTCTGGTTAATATAGTGTATACTCAAATCCAGGTTTTTGTCATACAGCCTTGATACATCAATCCGCAGGTGGCATTCGTCTGATCTATATATATTTTTGTATAGCTTTTTCATGGTTTACTATGACGTGTTCAGTCTAAACGAAGTTAATGCTGATGAAAGAAAGCAAACACAGCATGGGGGAAACATTTACACTTTTCCAGGACTGAACTGAAAATAACCCGGGGGAAACCCTTACACTTCTCCAGGACTGAACTAAAGATAACCTGGGGGAAACCCTTACACTTTTTCAGGACTGAACAGAAGGCAACCTGGGGGAAACGTCAGAACTCAGAGCGTCTATCTGCTTGTGGCAGATAGATTTATACACACGACCACGTTGGCGAGAGGCTATTGCTTGATACAAATACAACGTAAACCACAATGCCTGCAATGGACCTCACTGTTAATTCAATTGCAAGCCATTTTGGAATTTACCTCTCCATCTGAGTGGTGTTTAACGCCGTACTCCACAATGTTTTAGCTAGATGATGGCGGTCAGGTTTATGGGTGAGGTTTCCGGAGTTTACTACTGTCCTCTGCAAGGCATTTGACAATTCTCCTGTAATAAAGCCCCAGCTGTACTCGCGAGAGATGGATTCCTGTACTCGCGAGAACTGGATTCCTGTACTAGCGAGAGCTGGATTTCTGTACTAACGAGAGCTGGATTTCTGTACTAGCGAGAGCTGGATTCCTGTACTAGCGAGAGCTGGATTCCTGTACTAACGAGAGCTGGATTCCTGTACTAGTGAGAGCTGGATTCCGACATTCGCCTTCAGTGGTCAAGAGCTTGTAGTCGAAGCGAGCAAGACAAGATCTGGAAAACCGACTGATTCGAAGCCACAGCCGACCCAGGCAAACACTGAGTTCCACCAATTTAGATTTCCCATACAAATATAATAAAACTTAACCTATATTTGTTCTTCAACCAGGACTATAATATGACAACAAATCTATTCTTACATAGAGAATGCTATCTTTGTATGCTATCTTTGTATTTATATTTATTTAGGACCATGACATGTTAATTCAATTCTATGTCCGTTGACTACATATCACACAGTACCTCATGACCTTCTTGCCAACTTCCGTCACGCCAGAGTGATAAATCCACCCCTGCTGCCCAATACCATTTAGTAAGACGATCGAGCAGGAGCTACCAACAACGCCACACGTACAGAGAGAAAATTTCACGCTAAATTAATCTCATGTAACTATATCTCGTTTTCTATAATCGATCTAAAGTACCATTCTTCTGAAATAACCCAATGGAATTTTTTAACCAATTCCATAAGCGTTGACGTCGTTTTATTAACAACCAACACATTTTATAACGAGAAAAAAATAGCCACTGGGAACGTCACGGAATGAAGCGTATGTTTACTACAGTCATCACATTGTTCTCGGTCACGGGGAAATCGGTGGAAGATAGCATCAAACTCATTTGCTTTCTGTTGACCATATTCGGTTAGGCCAGGCTTTCTGCGAGTGACCAACATGAATAGCAATCGACCGTCATGCGGTTTGGTTTTCAATTGCCACCAGTTGACACGTTTTATCTTTCACGTGGTGTTTATTGTGTATCTCTTGACACAGTCCATGAGAGCGTCAAAACGCAAACAAATCTTTGTCAGCCGTTAACTGTCCTGTTGCTGCTAATAGTCTTTCTGTGATCAAATGATGGAAATTATTCATTTTTTACACGTTGTTTCGAACCGTTATCCTTGGTTTAATAAATTAAATTACTGCTGACAGTGTTTTATTGCAGTTTGTTTAAGTCATATATAGGAAAAACAGAACAAAGATTTTTATTTACTGGAGAGGGAAAAATAATAAAACCTCCTCAGTACTGCATAATAAAACTATTCGATTACAGCGTCATGTAAGATGAATAAACTATAAACAGTCCATATGATATACTGTTTGCGTGACACGATATGTAAAGATGTTGGTTGTATTAGTCGAACAACTTTTAAAATCCCAGTTTACTTTACGTTAAACTTGTATGGCAAATAGCAGTGGATTGGTTGGTCCATTCTTCATATACTGTTATTGGAGTGGCTGACCTTATAAATAATTTAAAAAATGCGTAAGTACTAAAGGAGTTCAATAATTATACACCTTTTTCCATGACATTTTGTACGATTAAACTGTTTTATTATAAGCCAAAGAGTAGTATGTAATCTCCCTCCGATTGTAATATTAAGTTTGTTCAACACGTTTACATTATTAACAATAATGATACCTCTGTGGTTTGTAATTCTACTCACAGGTCGTAATGCATCTTACTTCACAGGGATCATTAACCCGAAGCACACAATCTGGCATAAGAATGAAGACAAAATGGGTGAATATGGATTTGATCGAACACTTCACTGCTTTCGAGATACAAATCTGACTGAATGCAAATGCCGTGATTAATTGCTGAGGATAGCCGTTCTGCACAATTCTACGCATACCGCCATCAATTGTTATCAGGGGAGAACTGTATTTTCTGTGTTGGCATAGTCAGCCACAGGAAAGCTTTAGCCCATGGCTAGTTGTCTGTCACAAAAGCTAAAGTTGATATTTAAATAAGGAGGTACCCAAGGCTATATCTGTCTGCTACAAAAGCTAACGTTACCATATAGATATGGAAGAATTAAACATATAAATTGAAAGGAGAGAAATGTAAATAGAAACAGATCAGCCATTCCTGCAGAACAAACATTTCATCTGCCTGATAACTGCCTTCCATTTGTGAAACAAACCAATGTCCAGACAAATGATTTACATACTGGCATAAATCTTCAACCGTTCACAACAATAAGACTGCCATCCAAACCATGTATGTGTTTTACTGGAACACCATACGCACTTTTGCTATGCTATTTAGCTAATCTGCACTGAGCAAATCAATACAACTACGGAACCCACGTGCATGGTCACCCCGCGTGACGGGCGTCACAGACGATGTCTGAAAGACTAGATATTTCCATTATGACAAACCAGTTACATTAGAGACAAATGGGTGATACAAAAGCTCACTGATGCATACGAATGATATAACAAAGGCATGTCACTGCCATCCACAAATCCTTACTTCTCTAATGTCATACAATCCTGATGGAATTTAAAATACAGTTCGTCTCTCATTGGTTTCCTTTTCCGTTGTGGCCCAACAACCGTGTCGGATTAGCACAACCTCACCAAAGTCGCATTCTAAATGTTAACGACAGTTGTCGGCCATCTTAATTCGCCAGTCACATACATAGTTACAGGTTACATGCAACGACAAATGCATGGGAAATATACAAAGATCTCTATGACGACCTGTAGGGTGTATATATGTACACGGGAAAAGAACTAGAACATGACTTCGTTAAACTAGCACTGCTTATAACATCATAAATAAATCAAGTACTTGAACCAAAAGATCAACTCGCTCTTCATAGTTTACAGCCTGGCTCGTTTAATGTTTGAAGTAATAAACCTTATGTAGAACGCAGAAAGACAGCGATGGGAACGAGTATATGTTTGGATCCGGAAGTGTGCATATGGAAGGTTGTAATTAGCCGGAGGAATTAACTGTATGTTTACTGATTGAGTGGCTAAAGGAACAGGTATACGCCAGTAGTTGGCGTGGGAATACAGGTCGGCAGCCAGTACTTATTACGGCACTCTGCAAGAACTAGGTAATTTACCACAGTAATGCGCACAACTTTTTCTGTTGTGTAATTCTGTAAGTAATGCTATTCTTATATACATGCCAGAAGCCGTTCATGTAAATGCTGGAAGCCATTTACGAGTAAACAGGGATAATGCTGTATGGATGAATTCATCGGAGAGTATCCGGAAGTAAACATCAAAGTGTTTATAACGTTAATGGCAGGTGTTAAAAACTTTTTAATATGAAAGAACTGGTGGTGATAAAACGATGCATTTAGGCTCTATAGCCTAAATTGCTTGACGTAAAGCCTATAACCTATAGTGATCAAACATTCGTATATATTTTTGATCCGTGTTTAACACCGTGCCCAATACTGGCCAGTTTAACAGATTGGGGAAAACAAAATGAACCACCGACTTTTGACTAATTTTTCCAAAAAAAAAAATTAATGTCATCTCAAACGAATGTTATTTAAGGTCATTCAAGTGCATAAGAATACGAGCGTTGTGGACCTTCTATTACAGGCACCCAACCCAGACCTGAGGGTTTTTAGGCATCTGCATGACTGGAATCAAGCCAAAACCTTGGGTGTCATATTTCGTGCGGTTTTATTGCATATACATGTAGTACGTCTGTTTACAATTCTATGTTAGTCTCATACGATGTAGTACTTCTGTTTACAATTCTATGTTACTGGCATACGATGTAGCACGTCTGTTTATAATTCTATGTTGCTCACATACGATGCTGTACTTATGTTTACAATTCTATGTTACTGGCATACGATGTAGTACTTCTGTTTACAATTTCATGTTGCTCACATACGATGTAGTACTTCTGTTTACAATTCCATGCTGCTCACATACGATGTAGTACTTCTGTTTACAATTCAATGTTGCTCACATATGATGTAGTACGTCTGTTTACAATTCCATGTTTCTCACACGCGATGTAATACGTCTGTTTCTCACATATGATGGGAAATTTAAAACACTACAATTGTTTTTATTATAAACGCAGAGATTCCTTCGCATCGTTTGTGTAAACTAATTATTACGCACCTCTGACTGAATGTTTATGCCATGCTGACATGCAGGCGCTAAGCCTGCGAGTCTGGTTACCATTGGTAATGAACATGTTACCCTGGTTCAGACAATGATTTATGGAATCGTCCTTCACAACTGGCTCAGTCCTAACCTGTGAATGGCCTCTTGATTATGGACTAAAACTACAAAGTAATATACATATGAAGCAGAATTAATTAATCTTGTTGGCAATTGGTCTCATGAAATAGGGTTACAGTTAGCTCCACAGTAAAAACTACAAACCACTTGTGTCGATGAAATGCACATGTTTCAGTTTGGCAAAGGCTGTATCCCACTTTACGTCATCGCAGTCTCCAGCGGAAAATTTCCTTTCAAAATAACTGTCTGGGTAAAGCTGTGGCCGGGAAATTTTGACTCCTTCTCTGGATTTTCGACTAACCGAGATTCTTTGCTTAAGAACTGGAAGTTTGACGTGTGGGGATGGAATTTCATTGGTGTCATGTGCGTTGTAAGAGGACCGTGAAGATCGCTTGGACGACTCTGAAACACTCTGAGTGCTGTTTCTCGACAATTTTCGTCTTTCTGGTTTGTCCAAAAACTCAGTGCTGGGGAGCTCAGTGCGTGAAATCCGGGGAAGGGGAATAGGGGAGGTAACCCCGGCAGTGGTGTTATTGGAGTGAAAAAATGAACCTCTATTTCGTATCTGACTAACATCACTATTCTGATCTTCGTTCAGGGCGTGTGAGGAGGCAGTTCGTACAGGCGCGTCCTCTAATGCAGAGTAGCCATATTTCATGTTGTACAGGTACTGTGACGGCAGCGTTAGATGATCTAACGGATCCCGTGTGGTCACAGCTAATTGCTGTTCCTGTGAGATTTTTCTAAGGTCAGGAATCCTTTGTTCTTTTGGTTCCGGTTGCTTGACACCGTGAATTCTGGCGAGTACGTCAACCGCACGGAAGAGTGCTCTGACATTAGAACGGTACTGCAGTTTCGTAATGTTCACAAGGTTTACGACACCGCTCCGGCGTTTCCGGCTAATTCTGGAAACTAAGCCTTCTTTAGGAGTGTCTTGCTCATGGCTTGTGAGCTGTTCTGACTTCTCTTCTAAGGACAGCGTTTTACCTGAAACACGATCATCCTCGGGTTTATGAGCTTCTCGGTTTGCCTCTTCACATGCTTCTTTACGCGTCTGACCTGTTTCCGTCACTGCACTGTTTTCAGAAGACACTTCATGTTTGCTGTCTATATCCAGCTCAAAGTTAAGCAAGACATTCTTGCCTTCATCTTTCTCAGCACCGTTGATGCTCGGTTTACTGTCTGTGCAATCATCCGGACGCACAGTCTTTTTTTCATCAGCATCGTATTCACCTGATCCTGACGTGTCTGTATCCCCAGCCTTTGCCGTAACAATGTCCATCTCTTTTCCAGTAACTTTCTCACGAAGTAAACTATCATAGTACTTGTTTTCCTTCGCTCTTTTGTACTCACGAAGTTTGCTGGTGTAATGTTTTACGGAACGTTTTAACATTGCCCGATTGTGCTTTAGCTCTCGAATGCTGTTTTTCATGTCCATCTTTGCCATGTGTACCTGCCGTCGGTAATCGTTCTCCAGGTGAGCTATATGTACCACAGCCATCTTACTAATCTCACTCTGGAGCCCAGCAGCCCGAGGGTAAGTCTTAGGTATGAACACCATGGTCGCTGAAAAACAGTTACACATTGATTTGGTATAAAAGGTGCAAAGTTGCTCGCCACCATATGGCAGAAATATGGCCGATGAGGCCAAGTCTAACATTAGTTTCTGTTATTTACGTCACCCACACATTATACCATGTCCTTCATTTCACAAGGTGTTATGTACGACTATGCAGTTCATTGATTAACTCAGGCGTTTATTGCTGTTTTACGCAATATTCAAAATTCAGGAATCAGTTTTCCAGTTTGAATTTGACATTAATTGTTCACCTAACAGGCAAAGGTTTACAGTAAAACCAGAAGTATATCTCCTCAACAAGTGACCGTCGTACTTTTGCATATATTGTTGCGAACAAACAAAGTAATGAATTCTAGCGAAACCAGCTTACATATGAGATATTTAGTCTTTAAGTTCCCATCTATTTTACTTACTTGTTTTTTCTCCTCGGGCGTTTGTCGTCATCAAAAGTGGCTAGTGGCTAGTAAAATACGAGAGTTTAGTACTGCGGGTAACCTCTAGGTCACAATCAGTAAACTGCACACCTGTCTCTTACATTAGCAAATGTAGTACTTTCTCCAGCAAATGTTTTAGTAGTGGTTGTGCCAACACGAACCGTTATGCGCTCTATCGCACAAAACTCACACCGCTCGCCATATAACAAGACTGTCAACAACTATTGATGAAGCACTTTTGCACTGCTTGCCAATTTACACAAGGTACTATGGAGCGGTTTGTTGAATGGGTGGGGACTGTCACAGACCATAAAATATCTAAAGAGTGCAAAAGTTTAGGTATTCACAGATACGAGTTTACTAACAGCGGCACAGCTAGTTTTTGACAAAAGAGAAAGTAATATAATCCCACAGTGACACGGCGTGCAAAACCTGCTGGTTAACGCACGCATGCCAAAACTAGTGTGGAAATTTTCTGACAGGCGTACATGGGTTTGGTTTGACAATAAATTCATGGATCTGGTGAAGTACAGTAAGCATCCAAAAGTCAGGATATTATAGCTTGCATTCTCATACATAACACATTGCCAAAAATGTGTTTAATAAAGTTTGTTGACCAAAGCAATATCTCACGGCTCTAGAACAGGGCAACAGACAAAAAACTATTGTTGAGAATTGAGAATATAATAAAACATAATTAAAAACGTACATCTATCATACAATAACATCAAAACAATGCAATGGGACCAGATCTCTGGGATACTTAGTACACCAGTAGAATCCTGGTTTATGCAGAAATACAATATAATAACCACTCCTATCCGAAACAATGCAATACAATTTACATTGCTGATCGTGTAAACAACTGCAGTACGTACAACCACAGATTGCTTAAACACTAGCTGGGTTTTTAGTAACATGAAATATTTGCGACATATGATCTGTTACAGTATCAGACAGACGTAACCCTCCTTAAGACTGGTTGTGTAAATTGACTTATGTAGGCGTGTGTATTTCGTGATCTTTCCATTGCACTCTAATATTCAAATCCTGACCCTTTCCTAAATCTGTTTACGCAACGTATGTTAACTGCGATTAGCAGCCCTGTAAGTCGTTCTGAGTGTTGGTTGTTCGATGAGTACGTCGATTGGTGGGTCAATTTATTATCATACTATTTTCTTTTTCATTAGGCTATTCACTTAGACGGGTCTTTCTGACGGAAAATCGCAACTGTTGAGAATTTGACCTGAGACATGATTTAACTTGAGATCGCTGTCAAGTAGGTCAGTGGTTCGAATCCGACACTGTCTTTTCTAAGTTCCTGGACAGTTACTTAAATAGTGGTCTTTTTTAGGTTGTTGAGACACGGGATATCCACCTACACTAGCCGGTGAACTTCCTCTTTACTTTACGGGTGGCTGTCATATCTCTGTACAGGTGCTGACAAGGTGCAGTGAGGTGTGGCTGTCATATCTCTGTACAGGTGCTGATAAGGTGCAGTCGCTGTGCGGCTAGCTTCGTGTTTTATTCATAGGCTTATCTGCACCTGCCATTACGGACAGACGATGTCCAACAACACTTAAAATCGACGCCCAAATGTATAAATCCTCTTCACCAATAAGCGAACAAAGAGATAAAACCGACAAAGGACTTTTTGAGTATTTATTCTCGGCTTTGTTTGTGAGACGTTGTTGTTCCATTCGTACAAATTCTTCCTTCACAATAATGACATTTTCGAGTGACTTGCTTCTGAGTGTATTTTAACTCTGCTATTCCTAGCGACAGCGATCCATTGTTGGAACACACCATCACTGCATATACAACGTGTAAAACCTCACAACAGACCAGCCAGGGTTCAGTGATCAGACAAGATATTTATCACTCCCGGACAAACAAGCTACACGTGTCTAAACTGGTTAGAAATTTGTCAGGAGGTGTCTCGGATTTATATGCGTGAACATTACTGATTGAAAAACTTTGTTTGAACTGGAATCCATTCCTCTAAATTTACAAAGGCAATATCTTTTCTTCTTTTAAAAGCAGTTTCGACCAAGGTGGGTGATGACGGCTCACTCGTATATTATTATAATACATGTATTAGATTCAAATTATAAACTCTAATTGGGTGGACGTTTTTGAGTAAAATGGCTTATAAGTATATCTGATCTGATAGGAAATATACATTTCACCATACTCCAGACTCATCGAAATACCACAATCAGTTTACAGAATTAAATCCATGTTTACAAAAGAATGTTTAGATTATTGTTCGAGGTTACTTCAAGGCACATGGCGATTGTTTGGCGTTGTTAAACCTTCATTCTGTGATTTGCCGGTAGCGGAAGTCATATTAACCAAGGTATAATTGAGTGAAATTCACTGTGTGAGTTTGACCATGTGAAGCCGCTTACAGCACACCTTGAAACTATACTGCTGGTTCATCAATGCACATTGAATGCATAAGGGTGTGTCACAGTCATCTATGTGACCAGCCCGATCCTGGGTCGAGTTTTTTCGTTCAGCATGAAGGGGATAGTGCAACGACTGGTTGACCCGTATTAGTATAATGGCTCGGGCGGGCCGCTTACTTGCCCTCGGTATGTCGTCTCAGTGAAGTAGCACTTGATAAAAGAGCGGTGAAAAATCCATCCTGCCACAAGGAGGCACATTACACACACCCTAAAGATTCCTTCGTCGTCATATGACTGAAAATTTTTTTAGTACGACGTTAAACCCCGAGCACTCACTCACTCTATCTGAGAGTGATGTCTATATGCCAAAATTAAAGGTAACTGATACCAATGCTACTGATTATAATTTCTATTCATTATTTATTGATTAAAATAAAATAAGATCTCAAAATAAAAAAAAAATGCTGCTGTTCATTATGACCTGTATTGATGAAAACTATGAATGTAACCATACTTTTTGTACTCAATTTTTTTAACAATTAGGTGTAGGTCATTATCATCGCAACATTGTGAGACATGATCAATGCAGGTGCACGTGGTAAACAACATATGTAGGACATATACTCAACTCAGATAGCAACCGGGAAACAAGCGCAGTATTGCAATCAATAATTGCTAATACAGTCAAACCTGTACCTACGGTCACCTGTAAAAAGCGTGCATCTGCCGTAAACGGCCACTCTCTGTCGCGACCAAACAATTTTCCATGTTAAACGACCTGTAACATTCGGGCACCTGTCCAACGCGTCCAGCGGCCAATATATTTTGCGACCAAATTCTATATCAGCCTGTCCTGAGCCGAAGAGACTTTCAACAGGAATGATGATTACGGCGTTGGACATTCAAAAATTTCAAAATGGCGACCACAGGTTTCGGACGTTTTGTAGTGATTAAAAGTTACAACCCGCCACTTTGTGATGACAAGTGAAGTGTGATCATTATTGGTGAATGGCAGTGAAGTCTATTATTCTTTAATGAGGCCCAGCTGGCTATAGTCCGGACACTCTGGAAATCCACTTCTGCAGTGGATTAGCTCCATGCTGAGGTCTGAGCTATGAATGCCATAAACAGCGGGCAAACTTGAATATAATCTGACCTCCTGTGGTTTCTGCCATGAATGGTTTCTTTGACAAATTATCTGGCTTGCTTGACCATTATCTTTACAGGGAAATGGTGTTGTGTTTTCATTTCGCGTTGCCAAAATATTGCCTGTTCCGAACACATGGAGAAATTGATCTTCCTTTCACTCCTACATTTAGTTGTTGTTGTTGTTTCACCGGTAATGGCAAATATGACTGACTGGATTTTCGAGCATCTCAGCAGTCTGCCATTTACAGTCCAAAAATTTGTTAGAATAGTCATTTATTCCGACGTAGGCCAAACTGGCACATGGCTTTATAGATTTTGACAATGACGGGAAAAAAGTGCGTCGTACTCAAGAATATTTTCTTTCGTTGCCCAGACGGTGCCCTCGACTACCATAGCAATACACACTCACAATGCGCTCTCGCCCTAATGCGGACTTAAACCACCAAGTTCATGTACTCACAAGCGGCAACTGCGCCACGCAATCAAGAATATATAGACCTAATAAACACGCGTACACACCAGGCATATCTGTATGTATACTCATCAACTATACGAGAGTGAACCCCAGCTAAATATATCACACTCACCAAAACAAACCACACTGCTGTCAAAAATCAAGTGTAACATACTCAACTACCAAATCAATCTTTGGCATACCACAACCAAATGGACCATGCTCCAAATTCATACACTATACTGGTATACCGTTCCGGTGTACCACAACCAGATGAACCTTGCTCCAAAATCCATACAGTTTACCCACATACCACTCGGGCGTACCACAATCAAATGAACCATGCTCCAAATTCATACACAATACTGGTATACCGCTCTGGCGTACCACAATCAAATGGACTATACTCCAAATCCATACACTTTACCCACATACCACTCGGGCGTACCACAATCAAATGGACTATACTCCAAATTCATACACTTTACCCACATACCACTCAGGCATACCACAATCAAATGGACTATACTCCAAATCCATACACTTTACCCACATACTACTCAAGCGTACCACAATCAAATGGACTATACTCCAAATCCATACACTTTACCCACATACCACTCAGGCGTACCACAATCAAATGGACTATACTCCAAATCCATACACTTTACCCACATACTACTCAAGCGTACCACAATCAAATGGATTATACTCCAAATCCATACACTTTACCCACATACCACTCAGGCATACCACAATCAAATGGACTATACTCCAAATCCATACACTTTACCCACATACTACTCAAGCGTACCACAATCAAATGGACTATACTCCAAATTCATACACTTTACCCACATACCACTCAGGCATACCACAATCAAATGGACTAAACTCCAAATTCATACTGTATACAACATATACATACTGTATATATTCGTGCAAATACAACACCGTATACCACAGTCAAAACTGCCACAACAAGTCACCACATTTGTATTCTATGCCCCATTAACGTACCACAGCCAGTTGTGTCAATTCAATGTTAATGTAACGTATAGC
This sequence comes from Liolophura sinensis, assembly GCF_032854445.1. Lineage (NCBI taxonomy): Eukaryota > Metazoa > Mollusca > Polyplacophora > Chitonida > Chitonidae > Liolophura > Liolophura sinensis. The sequence continues at coordinate 53,078,162 of NC_088302.1, read as the reverse complement.
ATCGCTGTGGACAAAACGACATATGAATAAAACGAGTACAAAAACTGGAGAATGCCTAATGAGGTACAATGAATGAGACAGAGGTTTAGCAAATTAGGCCATTGAATTTACTGCAGTTTCATTTCTGGGCAAAGCCGGAAGAAGAGCCAGCCAGCAGAAGATACATTCTGGTGTCTACATTTATATCTTCTGAAGGTCAACCGGGAAGCTCGCGCCTGCAACGACACAAAGGGGAAAACGTTCAGCTCATTTCAGCAGGGAAGACACAGGTGTTCACATAGGCTATTGTTTGTTCCGTGTTCCACAATCTGTACATTGTGCCGCCCATATGAACCAGATTCAATTCAGCATTCTTATTTTGAAATTGTGTCATCTAGACTGAAAAATTACTGTTATGTGAATGTAGCCTCCAAATGATTAGTAGCAAAAATTGTAGACAGAATTTTCCTTGAAATTGTGAAATATTACTGCATTCTCAACACATACCCTTTGTCATACAATCTGATACAGTTTTATGTTGCTTTTAAAGCGGCATGGAGGTTTAATCAGTTTTAAAGATTTTTGTTACCTTTCGGAAATAAGGATTTCAGGAAGGAACCGTCATGATGTTACAGATACCTTTAAGTTTCAACCTTTAAGATACCTTTAAGTTTCAACCTTGCCTTAACAGAATAAAATAAACATTAGTATTACTTTATTAATGATTGCAGTATGCAGCGGTTAACTTAATGCTTAAGCTTTGTAGGGCGCAATAGAAATGGTCCATGGTTACATATTTTCGGCAACGCCAACAATTATTGGTTGCATGCATCATATAGAGTAGAGCCATTCACATTCATAACGTAATTTACTGTAGATTTAATCCGATGGACTCTGACTTGATATAACACTGAACATTACCCACTAAGTTTACACGAGCCTAAGTCGGCAATTGAAATGTCGTTTAGAATAGGCCACGGATATACAAATTTAGACATCACTGACTTAGCTTGGATTACAACAGCCAGCCTTGGGGAACCCACGATTTTCGTTGTATGCACTGCAGTATATTATATCTTCACTGTGTTGTACTATTAACTTAACGGAATCCAGTTTATATGGCACCTTGTGCTGCCATGCATAAACCACTCGATACCTAATTACTGGGCTGAGATATTGATCTGATATTAAACACAAATAGTCACTGACTGGAACAGCCGACTACCTTGTGTTTGGTCAGTATTTATTACACTGCCATTGGTATGGAAAAGTTGTGTATAGGTTTATTTGACTATATGATTATGTTTCTACGTACGCGCACCGCTGTACAAACATGTGTTCCGCCAAGGCCTGAAAAACCTAGGTTATTTGCCTCTGCCGTATTTTACACGTAGGTTCACCTCACTCGTGGAACCAAAAGCCATTTCAAGGCTGCTAAGGCGATTTTGAGGGTGGACGGGCTTAATCATCAACGAAAAGGTTTGTATGTCTCTCTAATGAACTTCTATGTGATATTTTAACTAAAAAGGGGTGTTACTAGGGTAACTGGTCTCTTCGTAAATAGTCATTTGGCTCTTGATGCTCAATATGTTAAAACGAGGAAATTTTGTAAGAATTTTATATCATTTGTATTGGTAAATGACAAGGGTCATTCTAGAATTAACATTGTTTTTCTTGCCATCCTTTTACTTAACTTTGACTTAAAAGAATGGTTACCTGTAATTAAATATGCATATTTATATTCACTAAACCTTCATATCAACATAAGTTTGGCACCATTGGTATATCTCGCATAAGTCGTTTTACCGGAACAAATATTAACTATATTATTCATTCAGGGTATAACTTTTAGGCCAGTAAATGTACTAACACATAGACTTTAGTTTGTATCATGTTTCAAAAGGGAACACATCAGTTGCAATTCGTCATTAGCATTGGTAAAAAGAAGGCGCAGACCACAATACACAGACACTGTGTTGTTAATGTAATGTTCAAATACATATAATAGCAGGCTGACCATCGGAGACATGTAATGACAAGCTGAAGGTTCAATTAGTTCAGGACAAATTCACTGTGACAGATTTTTCCGCAGTAATTGGTATACATGATTGGTAAATACACTACGTCTCTCTCCCGGTAGTACGACAACTGCACCGAAGGCACACTGTGATTGATAACAGTTTAATACGCCTCGTGTCATACCAGTCAAATACATCTCATACGACAGTGCTATATCCTATTTCAATTCAGATCGTACATTCATTTATAATGAACCGATAGTACTACGTTACGATATAGAGGGCAGTATGCCAGAAATGTCATGTCTTCTGTTACCTACAGTAATTGTGTTTGATTTCCCCCCATTATTTACTTACTAACAGAGACGAAGTTACCTGGTGTTATCATATCCTGGTATTAACTCCCAGTTTAGTTTGTGGGGCACCTGCCAGGTATCAGCAACTGCTCTATATGGGAGTTCTAACGCACTGAGTTCTGTCTGGAGGTGATCAGCCAAAGACTAGACAGCGCATCAGGAATCTGTCAAACCGGACGCCGTAGGTAAGTATAATCAACAATCAGTTCAAATGGACACCGTACATCATGGGGAATATGTCAAACTGGATACCGCAAGTTGGAAACCCACGACCATCCGCAGGTTGCTGGCAGACCTTCCCACGTACGGCCGGAGAGGAAGCCAGCATGAGCTGGACTTGAACCCACAGCGACCGGATTGGTGAGAGACTCCCGCGCTAGCCCGCTAATCAACTAAGTTTTGCAGAATTCATCAAATGGACACAGTATTAACTTCGACGGCAATGTATCACGTTATGCGTTTAAAAGTCATGAATGGTCAGTCAACCATATTCTGATTATAAAATACCACCAATAAGCACATTTAACTTTCGAGAATTGAATTTATGTTTGATGTCCACGTAATTTACTTTACAACGACGACGTGACTATAACACCTGAAACAACGTCGTGCTAATAACGCCTAAAACAACGTCGTGACTACAGCGCCTAAAGCAACGCCGCAACCATAACCATTGCTAAAGCACAGTCATTGTCCGATATCCTCGGACTGAATCTGTTTTGTCGGAGGTAAAGAGAGTAATCAATAATCAGTCAGTTTTGCTTAAATCTGTTTGACCATGTTCAATACAATATCATTGCTTGTTTACAGACAATATGACCACAAGGCTGAAACCTTTAATTCAGTGAAGGTGTGAATCACACCTGAATTGTCCAAATGAATAATTACCAATACAACCCTGGAAGTGACAGTAACCCAAGGTTAAGGGCCAGCCAAGCCCGTGAACAAGACCGTCTTGAGAAAAGACTCTCTGCTTATGAACGGGAGTACAAGATCAGGGCCTCGTCCATCGCTGCTAGGCAAAAACAACTACAGGAGTCGCTTTTGGCCCACTCCATTCGTCTACGATCAACAGTACAGCAAGGTAGAGTAGGCGAGCATCATGACAGGGCGGAAAGTGAAGAGCTGATTGTGAGAGCAAAACCAATCAGGAGATTCAAGGGAAGAGGAGACAGGAAAATATTAACTTTGCAGGAGTTACTTAGCAGGGGGCCTAACACTCGTGTTGCGCCTATGGCGATTCCCCCTGAATCAGCCACACATGCCTTCCCACATGCTGACCATCACCCTACGTCCAAACATTCCCGTGCGGATTATTTGAAACTGAATTTGGTTAGCGCTTCAGATTTAAACGACTTTGGAGATTTACCTGAATTTGGCAAATCGTCACCAGCATTGCCACAAAAGCCACAAATGCCACTAAGCCATGTACAAAAACAGGACGTCGCTGATGAAATACAAACTGCCCCCAGAAATCTTCCGCCGCTTCAAAATAAATCAGATGTATATCAGCAACTAACGGAGAATGCTACAAAGGATTTTTACGTTTTCATATCGTCTGACGACGATATAAGCGAAACTGGCTCTAAAATACCACAACGTAAACTGGAACCGTTGAACAACATCCGCAAAAGACGGATTTCTGCTCGGAATTCGCGGATGAAGAGGATGAAGCTACCGACTACAACATTAGATCTAATACCAGAAGATGATCCAGCAGATGGAGGATCTCCGGATATTGAAGTCTCAGGGAGGCAGCTGAACTTCAAAGTTTTATCGGCCTCCAAAGGTAATTCACTTTTACGAAACACAGCTCTAGAACCGCTTGACAATTACACGGTGCGAAATATCATCGGCCAGTATGGTGCGTCGCTGAATCCCATTAGAACTTTACACCGAAAGAGGGAAAATGATAGGAAAGTAGGCGTCGAAATGGAGATTGTTGTTCCTCGTAAGAGGTCTTACAAATCTTCTGATGACATTGAAACAAATGGTGCTCGGCCCACTGCACCAGAAGAAGTAAAGCCTGCATGCGGTGATAGCATCAGGTCTAGACGTACTCGTCGTAGAGATGGTTACAAATCTACACCTAAAACAGGGTACGGTAGGTTAGTGTTCCTACAAGACTCACCCAACAGATCTCAATAGACAATATCACTACTCCATATTCCCGACTTTTCACTATACCGTAGTTAAGTGTAATTAAGGATAAAAATCTGGACAGAAAATTAGTATATGAAGAAACATATACTAATTTAAAAAAAAGTTTTGCATGTAGCAGAAGATAGAAAGTAGAACCGGTAGGTTAGAGGCTTCTTTTTTATCCCTGTATTCTTGTCATTTACCTTCTGTTTGATGTATTAATGAAAACTCACTCGTTAAAAGGACTTCCTTGACTCGTAATTACATTTTAATTACTGCATGCAAACTTATTTTTGCATTATGATGAATGTCACTAGGGTATGATCCACTGTCAAAGATGCATGTTCGCATACTGACTTGTGGCATAGTATCGGTTTAGTGAATGTCTCAAACCTTTCATTTTTCAATAAAATTCCAGGAAAGGTTTTCGCTGCACTATAAAATTTCCTATTTGTTGTTAAGCTCCCCCGGGGTGACAGTCTTTGCTTTTCTTTTCGAAAAGAGTGTTCTATACCTGGATGTTACCATGGTCAAATTTATTTCCCACTTGTCTCAGTCAGTGTGTAAATCCTTTGTTTTCGGAAAGAGATTTTGAAGGAGTTTCACTATGTTCTGTGAGATCTACTTGCCATTTAGCCTTATCCGGTGACTAACACCATCGTTTTCGTGCGATATTTCCAAAGGATTTAACAACTTTCTGTGATATGTAATTACATGTTAGCCTTTCTCCGGTGACCAAATCCTCCCGTTTTCGTAGAAAGTTTTTGTACAGTGGATAAGGTTCATATTGTAATCAAATTTGGAAATATTTAAAAGTATTGACAAAATTCCGGAGAAGAGCTCGCCACGAGTATTTTGTAATATTCAAAGTCTTGTTGTGTAAAGGTATAAGACTATAAAATACACGCCAGATATGTTTTCTTTATTATTATATACTCTGCTACACTTCCTCTTTTCTTTTTTACGTCATAAGATTTTTACTAGGGAGTGTAAATCCTTTTTTTCGAAACTTTTTCTTTCATTTTTAGAAGGAATTACATACTCTTAAAAATATCCAACGGATAAAGAATTGAGTTTTTAATGTTATTAAGAAATTCACAATCAACACACTGGCATAGTTATTCATGTCTCTGTATTGTGAGCCAAGGGTATTTACATACATCGCCTCTTTTGGCTTGTAAGCCGGTCCGTGTATTTAGGCCTTTTGTAAAAGGATATAATAGTACGCAGAGGACCAAAACACAATAAACTTGCGCGACCACTGTTAATTGTGTACTCCATCCCCATGGATGGCTTTTCCCGTCAAACCAAACGTAAATATGGAAACTTTCCCGCATAAAGTAATTCGTTTAAGACCGTGGAGTCCATTGTTCATGTTTGCCTTTGTGACGACGATTTGTGGGTAAACTACTGGTAACGTAGTACTCCTGTAGTCCATGAGAACTATTACATGGGCGAAGTGGGCGTTCACCCAAATCGTCACTACGCAGGAAAGCATATCCTACTGATTTGACTTGTGGTGAGTTCTACAACCAGGTTTGGCGGTGTCTCACTTGCCAGTATTCCTTTGTTATAAGACGCCATAGTTCTTGTAATAGTCAGCAAGCTTTCTGGCTTAAATGTACATGTATGTTTTATATTTTAAGCCTTAGCAAAGCCAAATCCTGTTGTTATTTTACCCCAGACAGCCAACAATAAAAGAAACCATGATAACATCTACGCGTTACCTTTCTTTGTATCGTGAATTTGTCTTATTTATGATATTTTACGTTTCAGAGTTTTAAATTATGCATCTCAGAAACTGACATTCCCTTGATGTAAAAGTGAGAACTTAAAATATTTACTGTAGCAATTTACCAACACCGTTGTGTTTATCACGAAATTTCTTGTGATACAAAACACTTCAGCATGGAGATTAAAACAAGAACAGCGACGATAGAGTGATAGTTGTCAAGTGGTCAAAGGTAACTGGTAAAAGGTGTGGCCTCCTGGCAATTTACCTCTAACTGTTGAAACGTGTGGCATCTTGACAATTTACGTCTTACTGTTCATGTAAATGCTAGAAACTCCTGAACATCATGCGTGTGCAGAGTTAGGTAAAAGACGGCATCGATGTTCATTGCATTTTATTAGACGTCTAGAATTTCTCAATATTCTGCGTTGCCTTCACAATTAAATATTCACAAGAAAGCAATACAAAGGGGCCAAGCGCCAAAGGCTAATGACGCATCGACAGAAAACTGGTTAATGCATGCTCACAAAACATTACAGCAAGGAGAGTACACCTAGAGCACCGACCATTGTGTTACTGTTGGTAAATGGTCACAAGTAGCTGGTGAGGCCCACCCTCTTGTTAACTTAACCAATGAAGCTAAGGTTTTATTCCAACTGTTTATACAAATGCTTAAAAAGTAGCAACACCCTGTAACATCGTTTTGATGCAATACTTACGTTCCCGCGTTTAAACAAAAAGCATTAAAATAAATGCAGAGTTCACATACTCCCATCATCCTTATTCTAGCGCTAAGAAACACCTAAGAAAATGATGCAATCTAAATTGAATTACATCTCTCAAATTTTACGGTTTGAATTACAGAATAAGTTTTTTGATTTGACTTGATTGACGTTTAACACCATACTCCTTGATTAGTCCCTCACTCGCCGAGAGTGAACCACCGATTTCTGGCGAGTTCACTCCCTGACTAGTCACTTACTCGCCGAGAGTAAACCACCGATCTCTGGCGAGTTCACTCCTTGATTAGTCCCTTACTCGAGTTCACTCCTTGATTAGTCCCTTACTCACCTAGAGTAAACCACCGATCTATGGAGAGTTTACTCCTTGATTAGTACTTTACTCGAGTTCACTCCTTGATTAGTCCCTTACTCACCTAGAGTAAACCACGGATCTCTGGCGAGTTCACTCCTTGATTAGTCCCTTACTCGCCGAGAGTAAACCACTGATGTCTGGCGAGTTTACTCCTTGACTAGTCATTTACTCGCCGAGAGTAAACCACTTATCTCTGGCGAGTTCACTCCTTGACTAGTCATTTACTCGCCGAGAGTAAACCACCGATCTCTGGTGAGTTTACTCCTTTATTAGTCACTTACTCACCGAGAAGGGAAGAAGTCTTCAGGTGACTTCTGCAAGACAAAAGTGCTTTTAGGTATCAAGGACCAGAGGTCGACGAAAGCAGGAAATCTTGTCCGAATATGGGATTGAACTCGTTTTCTCGTTTATGTTTTGTCCTTCAACATGTATGATGATACATGCACGCAACCCTCGACCAACCCACCTCACCCCATCCCAACCTCGACGGAATGCCGGGACTGTTACTGGATTGGAGCAAGATTTGAAGATTTGAGATTTGACTGATAAGGGACGAGAATCCCTGACAGCAGTGTGTAACACAACAAGTTCGCATATTGTACACTTCTACGGCATGTGCCTATAGGCCTACTGTTTGCTGTTTCCGTGTTCAACGAGAAGATTTTAAGAGCGCTTACTACACCAAAATCTTGACTGGTAATCAAGAAACAGCCATCAACTCGTACATTTCCAGTTCAGTTTATGTTGTTAGTAATCAACAAGCAAGGAGTTAAAATGCCTGTTTTTTGATATATACTTTATGTCCATACTTTGCTCATGCAATGTTCTGATATAATGATATACTGCTAATGGTAAGTCATTTTTCTATGAAGAGAGACTTATGTGTGACTAGTAACTGTATAAAACATATTAAACTATATAACAGTTTGTGGCAATCAGAACGAGGCAGTACAACAGTTTAAAGTTAAACAAAAAATAGCATTAACACACATTAAACAAAAGTGTAATTTAGCATAACGGCAAAATTTAATCACTGATGACAACAATTGTAGTCTCTGACTGACCAGCACCACTGATAGATGTCGCGTCCCAGTCGTCGCCTGAACATCGCGAGATTACTCGAATCACATCCGGTGATTTGAAACTAACAGTCTTGTGTCTCGAATTACCCACAGCTAGTTTCTTCTTACGACAGATAGTCGTTTTCTTTAGGACAGATTTCAGTGTTTTACACGGTAATGACACGGAGTGCGTTCTCCGGCGAATGTCATCTTCGCCTCCTTCATCACTGGACAGGACCGGAGATGTTGGAGCTGAAGAGCTTGAAAGGCGATGACGGTTCTTTCTAAGCAAATTCAACTCCGCGGTGCTGGTGTCCAAGAAACGTTCCGCCACAGACTCGGGGGACCGGGCGATTTCTGGGACAAAACTTCTTAACACTAGCTGACTTGCTTCGGAATACCTAGGACATTTCCTGCCTGCTGCAATGTCATTCCAGGAAACCCCTCGTTCTGAATAACAAATGAGAGACGAATTTTCATGCCTTAAATCTGACTCACATTGGTAAGAATTTCCGGGCAAATTGCTAGATGTTCTTTTCGGTACGAAATCCTGTGGGTAGATGCTAATGCTTGGTAAGCTATTTCCATTTGAATCTAATTCACTGTTTGCAGATACGGAATTGTCCTGTAAACACAATGTTTCCAGCTTAGGAACTGCTGTCAATCCGCGTCTACGTTGTCGTTGATAAACACAGTCCGAGGTTTCCCAAGCCGAAGAAATAATGTGACAATCCTTATCCGTGTCAGACGCCTTGTTTCCGTCGTTATTAGCAAATGTCCCTGTCATATCTAGAGATGTTTTCTTCTTTGCTCTCACCAGATGGCGACCTCGCAGAGCTTTGTGGGCAGCTGCGTCGGAGAGAGATCGCAGTGGTCGGCCGGGTTTCGTGTGGGCCGCCGACTTCGTGGACTGGGCACTGCCTTCTTGTTCATGTAGGACCATTCTCTTTTTGTTCTTTGTCAAACTGCCAAGTTGCTGCAGTGACAAGGGTGAGGCTTGGTGGTACCTGTTGCGGGAGATTCGCCTCATCTTCTCACTGTACACCAGCATAGAGTCCCCCATGGCTGCATACAGACCCCACGCCTTTTGTCATCAACCACCTGTAGTAGTTACTGTTCAACGTAAAGAACAAAGCGTAAAGATCACAGTCTGGTAGGAGAGAAACTGTGTGGCCTGGTCAGTGATCGCGATCTGCACACGTTAGTCTGATATCTCGAGGCTTGGGCTAACTATTTATCCGCTGTCTTGGCTAGGTATGCCCGGATTATATAGGTGAGTGTTGATATACGACCACAGCCTTCGGGTTTGTTGACTTAAGACATGTTAAACTCCTGTTCGAACTTTCGCCTAGCTTCTATCCCCACTACAAGCCCAATCCGTCAGCGAGGTTTTTGTGTGGCGACAATAGTGTCTGACAGGCTGTTTGTTTTCCCGCCTCCAAGCTAACTAGTCAGACCACGACCGCTATACAGTGACTGTCTCTGCCATTTCTAAACTTGAAATATTCAGGTAAATTTCATCATTAGATCGGTATAACACGAATTACACATAACACGCCCAGAGACTGAGTATTTAGACAAGGGTCAAGTTGGGCCACAATTAACTTGGTAGATATTGTCACAAATTACATGAAGTTACTATATATACTTACTGCATGCATCGGATTGCAAACTATTACGAAAACGAGCGATAACGGCGGTCTTTGTAACCCGAGCTTTCAGCTACGTTGTAAGCTAACCGTAAAGGTTATGCAGACGGAAAAATACGGCTCACAAATAATGTGTCGTGCGTATAAACGAAAACATTCATTCCATTGGCGTAATGCCAGTTTTACCTTTCTTCAAGAAACCTTGACAAACCTTTCTTTTCTCCTTTTTGTTACCTGCGGAATAATACGGGGTACAAATGAGAATTCCTCGCGCAAAAGTCGGTCAAACCTTTAAGCACTGATGTGGTGAGACTTGAAAGGAGTATTAAATCATTATCTTACAATGCTTTACCCTAATGATGTATATTGTGCTATTCAGAGTATTGTGTAGTTTGAATTTTATTTTCTTTCACAAGTGTATATTAGGCATACACATTAAGGATAACAATATTTAGTTTAAAATGGAAACAAACATTCTTTAAACAGACATCATTGCTAGCCGCCATGAACAATTACAATCGAACACAAAGCGTAGAATCTGTTCCCCACCCTGCAGGTTTTCTAAGGTTTTGACTTTTACTTGATTGCAAATTTGATGGCAGCGCGGCATTTTGAGTAATTCTATAGGATACTGACGTACAATAAATTGCTTTTAATCTCAATGACCTATATAGTTATACTTCGATGCTGATGTGTTTCTTATCATGCACTTTAAAGTAAAAGTAAAAAAAAAAAACACTTTCCAGTTGTGTGTGGTATCAAACGATGTTTGATTTTGATTTCTGCGTGGTATCAAACGATGTTTGATTTTGATTTCTGCGTGGTATCAAACGATGTTTGATTTTGATTTCTGTGTGGCATCAAACGATGTTTGATTTTGATTTCTGTGTGGCATCAAACGATGTTTGATTTTGATTTCTGTGTGGCATCAAACGATGTTTGATTTTGATTTCTGCGTGGTATCAAACGATGTTTGATTTTGATTTCTGTGTGGCATCAAACGATGTTTGATTTTGATTTCTGCGTGGTATCAAACGATGTTTGATTTTGATTTCTGTGTGGCATCAAATGTATTTAATCTTAACATGCATCCAATGGGCTGTTTGCGAAATGTCCTCACCCAAATGCAAATTTTCTGTCTTTTTTAATGTTTCCCTGAAATCTGAATGCTTGTTAAGCTTTTCACTTGTTTTCCCTTGATCAATCTTTTTACGACGTTTTCTTCCTAACTAAAGGTTTCTCGCGACCTCCCCGCTCCTCGCCCAGCTCTTATCATGTTTTAAGAAATTCGGCTACCCGAATCACGGACCAAAGTACCTGTGCTAGGAATGCTCAACTCAAAAAGTATCAAAGTCTTATTAATTAGATTGGTCACGAAGTTTGTTCTCAGTGTCACTCTTTGCATTCTTTATTGAAGTTTTTTCAAACGACATGATTGTGCACTAACTGTTCAACATTTATTCCTAACCGGAACGGTGTGGGCATGACTTGGCGTGAGTCGCATTCCCGTGTTGTATTTACAAACCTCGACTTTCCCCCACGGCTGGGATCGGGGCAGCACTCTGTTATGAATGACCCTATCAAACAATATGCATCTTAAGCCCTCTTTATTGACATTCGTATATCTAACACCCCCAGTTTGACTAACCTTCAGGCGACCTACATAGATTGATTAGAGTTTGTTTTGGACTTAAGCCAGTGCTTTGGTCAACACGTTGTTTTGCACCAAGTTGTCGTTGTTCTTTTGTTCAGTGTTTATTGGGTGGGTTTGCTCACTTATCAGGCTTTGAATCAGTTTTATGGACGTAATACAAATCTATGCAAGGAAACCCAGTCGGCCTTCTAAATACACCTGAAACACCTTACCACACTTAACTGGTGTTTAACGCCATAATCAAAAATAAACCACGTATACGATGGATGTCTTTGTCATGTGAGAACCGAGGTGGATGGTATATATCACTGCAGTTAATAACTGACGAAGTCTTTAAACATGTGACGTGTAGAAATCTGCACGCCATACCATTATGTGCACTTCCTTGGAGGATGCCATCCTCGTAAACAGCGCCTTTCGTTCGATCCGCCAGCTGAACTGGCTCATCTATTCACATCATGGAATGCGTCTTCTACCAAATATAATTCCCATTTTGAAGGAAAAACACCTTGGCAAAGCAGATCAAAGTGAGCGTGTAAAATTGTCTTTGGAAGTTGAAAGTCCATTGGTATACTGTTATACTTAGCTGAGGGACAGTAATCTCCATACTTTCTGGAAATCGATAGGTTGGCACCCCATAACTGGTGGGTTTCGCTGGCGAAATCTCCCGTGATGCCAGATAAAGTGTTCAACGACCTGTGATTGGACTGGGACCCGAAGCTGACGGAATGAAGGCAAACCATCCCTAATGAGCATCCTGCTTATTACCACCTCAGTTCTCAGAACAGTGGGAGTAAAGAAATTTTCAAAACTCACTATAAAAGACGTACAGCACAAAGGGTAAAACCAGAGCCGAGTGATGACAGTGTGATAGTCTCCCTTGACTGAAAATCTCTTGTCAGCTTACCTCAGTTAGGGTTTTATTCTAAAAGTAAATAGCTACTTACGCATCCCTAGCACCATATGTTAAACAGAATTAGGTAAAAATTAAAATGCAGTATTATCAATTGCAATTTATTAGAATTAATAATCACTGGACTAAAATGATTAATAAATGCTGATGTTTGTTATTCTACTCAGTCCTCAGGCCGCATCCGATCCAAGAGCTGGTGTGCACGACCTATTGAAAGATTAACATCTAAAAGAGATGTTAGGAGATTTTTGTCATAAAATCGATCAGTGCAAATCCACTCGAATTTTGTTCGATTATGTTGGAATAGCCCAAATAATTAGATTTTACAAAATATCCCCCTCGTCTGCTGAAAAGTAGTAATATTCCTAAAATTGATAAAGCTGACAGCATTTCACTTTTTTCAAACTCCAGAATCATTTTAACATTATAAATAGCGAAGGGATGCAAACCTGACATTTACTGAAAGGCAATAATTTGAACCCTTCTTGGTAAATGCATAAATGGGATTGGATTAGCGAAAAGAGAAGTTAGGTAATTCGTTAACGAGCTACTAGTAGGATTGGTGCACCTGAGCCAGGTGGACACGGGTTGCAGCGATGGAAAACTACGCTAGGTGAATGACACGAATATAGCACCCATCAAGTAAATGAATTTTATACTTTCATGAAATCGCCATGGACATAAATATAAAATCCCACACAGCAGCACGTCGTTTACATGTTTAAAGCACAGAACGTTACATGAAAACTGCGGCCCTTACACTGGTATAACCGTTATCGCACAGTGACATAGCCGAAATACATACAGATATGTTTTCTGGACTTAATTTGCAAACAAAAATGCTTCGTAAATAGGTCGTTCTCATTTTATTTCATATTCAAGCAAATACAACATACAAGCTTGACTCTAAAATGCACTACAAGTAACATTACTTAAAGATATAGCGCCATACTACCTTCCACTTTATGGTTTTAAGTTCTAATTAATGGCTAGATTGCTTGACTTTGAGGGCGTTTGACGGTAAAGCGTTGACTCAGAATTTTCAGCCGAAATGTTTTATAGTGTAAATTGAAATTGTTGATATTAATACATGCTCTGTAAACTTTATTTAGTGTGTAGAACTAGGTGAAGTATGTTTTATTCTGACTACTACCAGTTAAAAGGTTATATTTAATGGTTCAAGTGATTGTAAACTACATATACTACATATATTCGGCACATTTTTATTTGCGGTGGTTGGCCTTTGAAAATCTTTTTCAGATATGCGGGGTGCACAGTCGTGTACGCTGTCGCTCTCCTTTAAGATAGCAGGCCATTGACCCATACAGTCGTGCGCTCGAATCCGGCGCTCGTTAGTTCATTTCCAATGAACCATCCAGTAAGGTTTGTCAGGGACCAGTCTGTCGGTTTCCGCCAATCAACCTGACTGGAATATTAGAGGACCAATGCTCAGTAAAGGATATGAGTGATTTATTAACCATATCTGTTTATTATGCTCGGTGTCATGTTTCACAATTGTATGCGTGGCCCACGATCAAATGTTTCCGACATAACGTAGGAACTACACAATAACGTGTGTCCTCATCATGGAGCGAAAAGATAAAAATCTAGGCGTTAAAATGCACCTTATTACACCAGTCGTCTACTTTAACGGACCTTACAGTTAAATAATCGCAAGATTAATTTTCAAAATAATATCATACCAGTACTAGATTTATTGATTTTACAGACTTGTGGAGCTGAGTTGTATAGTTCAGACTCCAGTTTGACTTTCATGCCAACATTTCTACAGATCAGTGTATAAAATCTGCATTTTCGGGGAGATTCTATTTCTTTGGGGCTAATACTAGCCCAGTAATTGTCTGTTTTATGGATGCCAACGAGGCTTTTGATCGTGTCAGTCACTGAACCTTGTTTAACAAGTCAATTCATCATAACATAAATGCTTGTTTTTGTTTATTTATTGTATTTTGGTGGAATTTTCAGTAATTTGTCGTTAAGTGAGAATCTACAGTCTCCGTACAAATGGTGTAATAAAAGGAGAAATTTTGTCTTCTTGCTTATTTTCTATATATTTTTATGACCTGGATGTAAACCCGCTGAACGCTGGAGACGGCTGTATAATATTGACGCAATGTTGAGTTTACTTCATGTTGATAAAATGTGGCTGTCGTGTCTTTCGGCCTCAGGGCTTCATAAGCTATGGCTCTATGCGTCGAAACAGACATTCGTATTCCAGCCTTCAACCAATAAGGACGTTCCAGGTCAATAATCGCAAGGCCATTTCCTAAAACGACGCACAACCTGCAGATGGTCGTGTGTTTCCCCCGGGCTCTGCCCTGTTTCCACCCACCATAATGCTGGCCGCCGTCGTATAAGTGAAATATTCTTGAATACGGCGTAAAACACCAATCAAATAAATAAGTAAATAAATAAAACGACATATCACAAACCACGAAAAGACTAAGAAAGTATATAAAACACAAAAATAGGACGGAATTATGCAAAGAGAAGCAATCAATAGTTCCCAATGATGTTAGTAGAAAGATGCAAGGCATGTTCTAGGCGACTTAGTAAAATCACTATTCAATGGTAAATCATGGTAAAATATAAGTTGTCGGCAACAAAATATGTGAGTTCATATGTTCTACATGGTGATCTCATTCAACACGATGAATACACAGTCTCTAGCCTCGGGTTACGCGAAATTAGACACAAGAAACGGAGTGCCATAAATTCTGGACGCTTTGTCCATATTTACTTCCGGGAGAATTATTATACTCAATGTAAAACTTAACGAACTTGGAATGAAGGCGTTTGGTGGAATAACCTTGAGACTCATGCTTTACATATGCTGAATCGCAAGATGTATTTTATAACACTACAAATCTGTTTTTATTGTAATTGTAGCACAGCTTTATGCCAATTCTAGGTCTCCTGTAGTTAGATTATGTGGTGAAAAACTGTGTTGTTTTAGAAAGTATATCTTGGGCATTTCACAACGTCTGACATACAAGATGATGTTGATATAGATGTACAAATCAGAAAAATTTGTGGTAGAGCTTATGCTCTTATTTGTAAGGTTAAATCCTCCTCCACGCGATAATAAAATAAAGTCTGTTGAACTGACATTGTTGTCACATGTATTCATTTATTTTGTTCATACACACGTCAAATTCATAAATAGTTTGAAGGTAAAGTTTAATAATAGTTCTTCTATGATTTATAAACTACAAATATCGTTTTTTTTCCATATCTCTGTATATTAAACCTGACACGGTCTGAAAAATATTATTATTATTATTAAAAGATGAAAATGCCATGAAAACCATTACATCAATTTTATAAATGTAGTGTTTAATCAACTGTCGGTGTCACTAATAGTTTCGGTGTTTCATAAAACCGGCCATTGCTATATTTACGTCAGGAGTAACAAAACCTTCTTGAATTCCACTACATACAAATGTTACCATTCATGGGATGTTTCGATGTTATACATCGTTTTAGGAATTGGCCTTGCCAATGGAACGTCCTTATTGGTTGACGGCTGGTAGAGCACTGTCTGTGTTGGCGCTTAGATTCGGTATGCAAATCTAGACTAATTTCCGACAAAAATGTCTTCATCAGCTCTAGTTATATATAGAGGCAAGGATGGAGGTGATGTCTGCTATATCGACTATCTACTATATTCATTCAACAAAACACAAACAGCGTTTAAACTCTTTGACAACTTACCACGATTGTCACCGCTTCTGTCTTCACCATCAAAGTAGTGTCTGGCCCGGTTTTGTTTTTAAATGACGTGACATCTGTATTGTATGATTAAAGACGTACAGTAAGACCAGAGCAGCGACGACAGTATGGTAGCTGGTAAATGGTTACACGTAACCAGTAAAATACGGCCTCTTGTCGATGTAAATGCATAAATAGTTGCAATTTACACGCCCCTAAGCACAATGGCTTAAGCAGAAATAGGTGAAAAAAAATGGAGTAATTTTAAATGCAATTTATTAGACTTGACCTGTCTAGACGTCTCTGGCTCACAAGCCATTTTCATTTTTATAACCTTTTTACGTGTGCAGAGACAGCCTTCACGTAAAATAATACATGTACATGTGAGGTTAAACAATTCATGAATTTGGAGGCTTCTTGTTTTGAGCGATTTTCAAACAGGTGAAAACTTTTTTTCTCTTAGGTGAAATTCTGAGGTGCGGTAATGTCATCTATCGAGAAAGTGTAGACTTGATATACTTCGATATAAACTGGTAAAACAATATCGCGTTGAAGTACAAGGGGGCGTAACTAGACCAACAAATGGGATTCAACACTGTTTCCCTCCCTTAACTCTGGGAAATCCCAGCTTGACAGTATATAATGGTGCAGATGTACTGGTGCACTATCTGAACAAATAATCTATAATTCAGCTCTATAGGTCTACTATCAAATATCTCTGTATATCATTGAGGACACAATATTAAAGCCATTTTTTCTCCTAACAGCATTGCCATGTGGAAAGACTAAACGAAGGCGTAATCACTCATGTAAAACCGACAAAAGTGACCGTCCAGTATACGCTGGTCCACATATTATGAAATTCCCGAGAATTAAAGCCTTTTCACCTGTGTGGAAATAGTTATCTCCTTTGAAAAAACAATTTGCCTGGGTCTATTGGACGATGGCTATGGACAACTTTCATACTATAGTCTATTTCTTGTGTGTAAAATCAGTCATACTCACTACCGAACTTGGCTTTCATTAGTATCAGGTAACACCACAAGCTCTACACATTGATATGTTGTACGTCTATATTATTGCAAGGAAAATGGAGATAGAATACTTTTTCTAATTCAACACCAAAAACTCATCCCTTGGGTGACGTCATAATTTTTCAAAAGCAAAGGGCATGCTGGACAATGGCCGTGGAGAATAATTTGTTTTACAATGGCTGCACTAACATGCGGTTAGAACAATCTCCACGATAACACAGCCTTCACTACTGTCTCAGCAAACAGACTACATTGTTTTTATAACAGAAATTCCCATCATCTAACTTTAAAACCACACTGCTGTGACATCGCATACTAGAAGAGATGACATAAAATTCATTTACAAATTTTGTATTATACTAAATTGTGAGAATAATGTCAAGTATAGCAGTGTCAAAAACAGGGTTGAGATGAAAGTCAAAACCGAGCTTAAACCGAGCTTATGCAGATTGACATTATCAATTAGACAAAGTATTTGCAAGAATATGGACTTGCAACATATCCATGTATAGAGCTTGTGTAATTACGTATCACTGACTAAAGGCAATTTTGGTAGCGAGTGTGACTGATTTTACAGACAGCTGAATATATGGAATTGGCTAAAAATAGACTACAGCATGGTACTCAATTCAGATGTCTAATTCATTACTTGCGTCTTTCCAACCATTGGAAACTACTGACTACTTCTCTATGTATGTTTTCGTCCTAATTTCGTTTTTTTATACTTAGTTGTTTAGTAGTTTGTGTCGAATGTTGTTTCGTGAACTGTTGACGGGGAAAGTCCATTTCGGCATGTATACGAATGTCTGTGTTGACGCTAGTTTGCGTGGACACGTGTTTTACTCAAATGACAAAGTTTTTCACCCAAAGATAAGTGATACTTTAACCGTGCCCACCCAGCAGAAAACGTTATACCACAGTCTTGTTCTGGTTCAAATGAGAAAGAGTTGACAGGAAAGTGCGTTGATCATGTAGTCTTGTGAAACATAAAATTTTATGCTAAGGTGACCCAGTCGTTTGAGTAACGTTTATCTACATGGTTTTGGGAGGGGTAAACAGGCTTCCATTGTATCACGTGAGTTGGGTGAGAGCGTTTTAAGTTCTTACTTACACAGCTAGGAAATGTCAATTCTTATTATGTGCTTTAAAACTCCGGAAAATGTCGTAAATAAGAGAAATTCACGATACATACACAAAACCCACAGGGTAAAAGTTATCGTGACCTGCAGGATTGGTCCCTTTGCACTGAGTTCATGTAAATGTTTATTAAATGTACATCACGACAAACACAGCATTTTGTTTAATTCTAAACCAGTAAGCAATAAACTGTAATTAATATCACTGTATTTATTGTTACTGTACATTCTGCTTATGCATTACTCGGTGTCAGGAGGGTATAAGGTGATACTGTTTAAGCATGGACAAGTAGAATAGAAACCCTTATAAGAGGTACCGTAAGTTGACACTAGACCATATTCACCTGTTAGGTGTGGCCGTTTGCCACTATCACACTGTTATCGCTGCTCTGGTTTTACTCTCTATACTGTAGTTTTTTATATGTTATGTTGTTGAACACAGATATATAGTGTAACATAACGACATGGATGCAGGTTTGAGGTTAAAGGGGTCCTGACGACACCGCTCGGGTGCACCAAACAACATGTGACACAGATATATCGTGTAACATGACGACATGGATGCAGATCCGAGGTTGAAGGGGTCCTGACGACACCGCTCCGGTGCACCAAACAACATATGACACAGATATATCGTGTAACATGACGATATGGATGCAGGTCTGTGGTTCAAGGGGCTCTGACGACACCGCTCCGGTGCACCAAACAACATATGACACAGGTGTACATGGTATTTGAACTTCCACCTCAGTCACCTCGGTCAATGTAGGTTAATTTATATTGAAGCGAATTTTAATTCAGCGATTATTTGACCATAAATGCTGGTGACAAGTTGTCCTTAACGTCTTTATTTTCTGAACATTTGTTTTGTTAAAGATTGCGAGGGCATGATCACCATGCACCAGCTCGCGATAAAATTCCTGACTTATTCCACGCTGTGTTTGTACGACGGTATACAAACAAACGGAACAAATCACAACTAGCCCTTTCTTTGAAACCCTGTTAAATATTTCAGATTGAATCGACTAAAGAGATACACAGACAGGCAGATTGAGAGATGGCTAACGTTATATACATGTCAAACCACGCCTGTCCTCGAAGCCCGGTGACCCGACATGGGTTATTCAAATCCTGACACGCGGTCAGGAAAAACTAGGACAATTTTGAGAAGGAGTCATATCATTTCAGACTTTACCCTATATTACGTAAAGAGGTAAATATAAAAAAAAAAATGAATGAAAACCAACTTTCATGTCGCAGGCATCATGTGTCTGTTTTGTACGTGAGATAAAACACCCGTAAAAAAGTCAGAAATATATGATGTACACGATGAGAACATTATACTGTGGCCTTATTGTGATACTATTGCTTAGGCATTTGCAAAAATAGATGTTATGTTATTCATTTTTCAAAAATTGGTATCGTGGAGGCAAAGCTGTCGTAGTAATATCGTACTCAGATCAAATAGTTCACAGTTATTTATTTATTTATTTGATTTGGTGTTTTAGGCCATACTCAACAATATTTCACTTATACGAAGGAGGCCATCATTATGGTGGGAGGTAACACTTCACAGCTACCCATCCTAATTAATTCAACATGCAGATATTTTATAAATTTCTCAACAGACATATACGGTAAAACTACTTGCACATGACTAAATACCTTCCCATTAACACGTACACTATTTTGCAAGACAGAATTGACTAATACCTATAAATGTACTTCGGGATATTCAAATTCTACAACCTGTCTAAACATCATTTATGGTCATTGCACATTCAGGCTCTTATTTCTTTATTTACTTATTTATTTGATTGGTGTTTTACGCCGTAATCCATAACATTTTACTTATACGACGGCGGCCAGCATGTTGGTGGGTGGAAACCGGACAGAGCTCGGTGGAAACTCACGACCATCTTCAGGTTGCTAGCAGACCTTCCGACGTACGGCCGGAGAGGAAGCCAGCACGAACTGGACTTGAACTCACCGCGACCGCATTGGTGGGAGGCTACTGGGTCATTGCAAGCTTTTTGTAGCCTGACGTGTTACTTTTGTGAGTCTGTGCCTTCAGACATAAGTGACTGTTGATATGAAAATTGGTCGCTCTCAAACTAAACGATCTGCTCAAAAGATAACTTCCAGTTGATTTCAGAGTAACACTGTTAAGAAAACTAGGCAAGTTCCGCAATAAAAAAACATGCCAATTAAGTTAGGATAAAGGTGAAGTAGTTGGAGGGGCAAACAGAACACCTAATATTAACATAAATAATCCATATTTATTAATTTGTGACTGGCCGGATGGTGGCCGAGTGGTCAAATATCTTTCTATAGATTAAAGACAAGCTGGACATTGGTTCTGCCACGCATTCTAATGGACATTGGTTCTGCCCCGCCTTCTAATGGACATGGACTAATGGACTTCATTGATTGCTGGAGGTAACGTCGGTGACAACTAGCGTTTGATAGCGCTCGTATAGGACCGTTTATACGCTTATGGTTTTATATGAAGTTCATTTGAGATCGTGTACCTTCCACTTATTAGATGACATATACATGCACACCGAGCCCGCTTTGTGGACAAACATAGGTCGGCCTCACATTTATGAGGAACGAATACATATAGCTTAACGCCACTTCGGCAATATTGCAGTCATGATGTGACAATACATGTGGGGAAGTTCCTTGATCAGTCACTTCCACCCACTCCTTTTCCTCTATCAACCACTGTTTCCTCCCCTTCTCACCGTCGAATAAGTGAGATATTCTTGAGTACGCTGTTGAACACCATTGAAACAAATAAATGAATTATTTTGGGGTTTTATGGCATTTTGGGGTTTTATGGCATTTTGAGGTTTTATGGCTCTCAGTGAGGTTATAATCAAACGCGCTTTCTCTTAGCTGATGAGCACATCTGTATCCTCCATGTCATAATAAATGACTTCGGATATGCGGATATGTGAAAATGGATATCCCCGTTCCTGCTGGGTTAATGACAAGAGAGACAGGGTGGGTTGGGTGGTTGCTCTCATGCTGTGGTGTTTGTCTGGTGTAAATCCCTACACTAACAGTTTGTTCAGCCGCTTGGGCTGTCCGAAACCTGCTCTGTCTGCCAAAAGCACCTCCCCATATTTGTTTATAAAAGACAGATAAGTTTTCAGTAGCTCTAGGGACTTAACCATTAATTTGTGCCATATGTGTGAGAAGCGTACCGTGCTAATAGCCTGGGACCGTCAACCTGCGCAGGTTCTGAGCGACAGTTATGTTTTTTGTTTTAGTTAATTCGTCTATAAATAACTCCATGATCTACTTTAAGCGCAAAAAAGTGAGACAGCAAAATATGGAGCACGTTTAAGTCAGAGCTATTAAATATAAAACTTTATACAGAGGCAGCATATATATTCAACTGAACCTAGATTCACTTACACATGGAAAAGGGTTTCATCTGTTTTATGTTAAGTACATATGTACATGTCTGATCGCGGCATTCACTCAAATATGTTAATTTTCTATACATATACTTAAATATACCAATATGTTTTAGTCAGTGACATTTAAGAAATTTTTATGTTTTTGTGAAAATCAAAGCGTAGGAGTTATTTCACCCGTGCACATAATAGAGTGTGATTAAACCATGAGAGGCATGTGAGAAGTATTTTAACCCAGTGGCTACTAAACTTAAAGGACGTCTATCAACATTAATTCAATATCTTCGTATATAAACACTCGGAATACTAGATCACACGTCGTTTAACTTTTCAAGGTGGATATGGATTTAACTCCTAAATTTCGGCTCAATGACACCATTTCAAAAAGTTCCTCAATCGCACCTGTTTACTCAGTAATTCGGGTGACTGTCTAATACATTAATTTAATGTGATACCAAATCACCGCTGTGTGGATGAAAGACCTGCGGTTCTGTAGCTAGATCTAGATCGCAAACGTTTGACAAAGCCATGGTTAGAGGTATATGCATGTAATCTATGGGCCTCCCGGGGGAATGGTGCGGTTAGGATGGAGTTTAGTGTATGTGGTAAAGAATGGACTAGCGGTGGGGATTGGGCAGTGAAAACACAAACTACCAGAAAATTAGCCTCAGCGTCTAAGCGCACATCACTAACTGGTAAGAGTGAAATACAAGAGGGGCTGTATCTGACATAGGTAAACAGACATGAGAGCTGGGTGTTTTATACCATGTGGGCACCACACGCGGTTCATGCCTGTGGGTCAGGCTGTAGTGACACCGGGGCACGGGGAAATGCGCCTTCTGGGCCTTGGCTGGCCCATATTTTGATTTTCCGGGGAGATAGATTCCAGCTCAGGGCAAGCTGCACCATGAACTATAAAAATGTGATGACTCTCATAAGCTCTTCCTTGATATTTATCTTCGTTTTAAGACGAGCGATTTACTCAGCTAATGAATAAGTGCGTGCGCGCATGCGCAAAGTGTACATTTTCAAAGAATTCAGTGCTTATTAGCAAACGTGAAAGGACGGAGTACGATTCTATCCACTTCGCCACACTAACCGTAAAAGGCTATGAACAAACCACAACTAACGATTAAATTAATATTATCTATTCATGACATTAGCTACGTTTATTTCGAGTCAAAAGTACACTCATTTCAAGATGTAACTTCTAAAATCGTATTAACAAGATGCAGATCGCTCTCTTTAACAATACGTTTCAGTGTTTCAGTTGAAAAAAATGTTCGTACGTTTTAGAACGTCTGTCTTCCAAGCATTAAGGTGCTACACAAAGTTGGTCTTATCAGACTTGATTAAGTTGTAATTGAGATTTTGCTACGACATGGAATTATTCAGCCATTTGAAAGCTTTGTGAAAGTTACTGGAAATTAGTCATTTAAAAAAACACGAGACATTAATATTCATGAGCGTTATGTTGATATTACTGGTCAATTTTGACCTGACCCGAGTCCCCACGGGAGTACGATCTGTGAAAGCACATGGGAGGACGATAAACAGAACAGCAGGGCCAGTCACGTGACCCGATCCCATATATATGGAAACGAGATACTTGTTTAAATCAAAAACAGGAGAAGAAAATTAATCCTTGGACGAGAGCGAGCGAACGGAGTTTGGATCAATCGTCAGTGTATAAAGTCTGGTTCCCACACTGACAAGGAGCGGTAAACGGGCTCTAAACATAACGAACACGGAATCCGCTTACTTCTCCAAGAAATCGTCTTCAAGCTGCTGCCACCCCACTGCCCCCACCCCTATTAATGTGCCACAGAGGTCTCGATTTGAGGCTGAAGTGGCCAGCAGGGAGTAATTGTTACCATCCCTACACCCGGAGCGACTGGCGTTCTCAAACAGCCAGACACTTCTGCTCTGCCCAGTGGACTGGCCTAGCCGAACAGAAACTGGCACCATGGAGGTACCCAATGGCAGGAATTACACCGACGATCTGACTAACTTTATAATGGTAAGTCTGACTTAGTTAGTAGTAGTTATTCTGATGCAACGCTAACGTCAGATTAGTCGCGGCCCCACGGCATACATATATATATGTTATCTGTTAGCTTGTGCAGTTTTTACACGCTTTATTTCGGCTGGTTCACATGTGCTGTAGGGGAACCCGGAAATGCTTAAATAAATTATCGGTGGGAGACCATCTGGTGTTGGGGCTACCAAAAGACTGCCTCCGTCTTAATGTGTCTATGGAACACAGCAACTGAGGTACGTGTCTCTGGCAAAGATCAGAGAGGACTGCGGCATCGGCATAGCACAGTTGTCCCCATAAGGAACATCCTAGTTCTTAGAGTAAAACCAACTTTTTCAGCAGTTATTAGTGATTCCTAAATTGACAAACCCGCTCCCGCCGTTTATGAATGTAGATAATTTCGTCTCTCATTCGGCGATGATGGACGGAGGTGGGGAATGCTTCTCTGCTCAGCAGGAATCACAATCCTGAGTGGACCACAGGCTTCTGTAGCTATTGTGGATTTAGACCTTACCATATGAAAACCTCCGCCTGACTCCAATGGCGAGCCCATGAGGCACATTCTCCAGCATAATCAGAAAGTCAAGATATTAACAGAATGTTTTCTTTGCGTCAAGATGAAACTGCCGGATGCTATTTCTGATGATTTTAAACTGTAATCTTCAATTCCAGCTGGTTTGATTAATGTTATTTTGGACAAATGTCATGTGACGTTTGTTCCTGGTGTAAGTATGCTTACTTAAGCTTACTTGTAAGCTTGCTTAAGAAAGAGAATACCTGAACAATATACACGCATTTATAAAATCATAAGAACGGTTTACAAATGGAATGGGTCTAGTTCTAAGTAATTCGTTGTTCTACATACCAATAAAATGAATTTATATTTTAAAGTAAATGTAAACGGAACTTTTTGAGATAAAAATGTCAAAATAAATTTGGAGACACCATCTTGTTGAACTCAGACAAATCAAAACTCCATCGCGGTGTGTGATTTAGATACGGCTGCGTTAGGTCCACACTGTTCCTACATAGTATGATAAAGTATGACTATGATGATTTTTGTTAAGATTACGTTGATGTCTTTGTCGCTCACCCTGTTCTCAGATGTTCATTGTGAAAAGCAGGTTCTTCAATGATTTGACGTCACTCTACTACGGCAACTTAATCTTAAAAAATCCCAACTATAATCGCTCTATAGTTAGGTTATCTCCGTGGTGTAATCATTATTTGGAACACGACCGGTTTACATGAAAGCTCGCAAATCTCCTCACTACGCTGACACTGACCATACGGCCTCCACACCACCGGAAGGGGCCCGACTGGTGACAGCTGCTGTTAGCGGCCGTTGATAAATAAGGCTGCAGGCATAAACTTATGGAGAGGTTACTGTCGCCAGGGCCATTTGCAGCGTGGTTATCAGGGAATAACAGGCTTGTTTCTCTCGCCACTTGTCTGGCTTTTCTCCAAGCCTCTCTGTCCATAGTCATTTAACTAATGTCAATAGGAAGATGGGGCTGGTAACGCACCGACACCATTTTGTTCTTGAAGAGAGATTAGCCTGCCATATTCTTGTGGTTCAAGATCTTCTGTTTATAACAAAAAAATCTCATTTAATATCACCACGCCTACCGTAGTTTTATAACGGGGCCGCGCAAGGCGACGTATCAAACACAACGCTGGTGGTTATGTGTAAGGCTACGTAACTACCATGGCGAATTATTACAGACATGGAGGGGTCTCCGTGGCTCAGTTGGTTAGGAACCTCTCACCAATGCGGTTGCTTTGATTTCAAGTCCAGCTCATGCTGGCTTCCCCCTCCGGCCGTACGTGGAAGGTCTTCCAGCAACCTGCGGATGGTCGTGGGTTTCCCCCGGGCTCTGCCCGGTTTCCTCCCACCATAATGCTGGCCGCCGTCGTATAAGTGAAATATTCTTGAGTACGGCGTAAAACACCAATCAAATAAATAAAAATTACAGACATCCCTGGTTGCCGTGGCAATTATGTGTAAGGCTACAAAACTACAATGAGGTCGCATTACTTACAACACGTAACTACCATGACTACGCATTATATACAACAACGGCTCATATGGCAATTAGGAGTAGGCCTACGTAACTACTTATTAGAGACATCACTGGCTGCCATAGTAATTTTATTAAACATGTCCCAGGCCTAAAGTTCTCTTGGGAAAAAACTATAGGATACGTATATCAGATTCAGTAATGTTAATGTTACTCTCCTCGACTAACATAACGCATCAGGTATCAATGCCGGCCTTTTGGTGAATATAAAATATAATACTGAATGGAGAATTCAAACAAACTGACAAATCAAACCAGAAGTGACACTTTTTCCCAAAAGGAAGAAGAATTTTTTCAGGGGTCACTCATTACATGACCAGTTAAGCGAAAAAATAGGGTCGGCCACTTTCGTTTTATTGCAAAGAAGAAAAGGATTTTAATTTATGATGAAAAGTGGTAAAGACTATAAGTACCTGTACCTTTCATTTCCATTATATTGTTATTCTTCATGCAGAAATGACAGTGTTATCAATGGAGAAATGAGGCGTTGGTGGTACGTTGTCGACGACTTGAATCACAGTTCATTCCCTTTGCATAGCGCAGACTTACAAACGATTTCGTGTGGGACATGTATTGGAAGGCCAAGACTATGAAATGTTTTGTTTTTGCGTTAAAAACGTCACGTTTATACTTGAGAGCTGCTTTCACACGCGTTCCATAAAAGCAGACTTCGGTTTTTTAGCCGGGTGAGTTTCTTCAGCTGCAATCTGACAAAAAGGAAGATAAAACCGTTCTGCATTTGATCAAGTGATAATCTTAACAACTGTGCCATTAAACACACTTTACCCTGGTAACTGTAACTCGTGCACCGATGCCATTCCCGTCTCCCCTTACCCTGTTTTATCTTCTTTGTTAGGCGCAGTAATGTGGCCATCTGTACCAAAAGAAGGCTATCATCAAATCGTATTCCTTCCCAGATATGCTTTATAGGAGCACATCGGTAACACATGGTGCGTGATGCACATGACTGCTGATACACTATGTGTCCTACAACACGGGATGAGCACTGGAGAATTGTGCGAACTTAGTGCCAGTAATATTAGATTCTGTGTCTTCGGCCTATATTTCTGCCTAATTAACCCAAGGTTTGTTAGAATAATGAATAACTAATTATGGCTTAACACTACAACAGTAATACATTTATTTGTGGATTATCTTAGGCTTTGCAACAGTTAAAGTTTGTGGATGCTTACATATTTAAATGTATTAAAAGTGCAGTACTGTTTTACGCAATGAAGAGCTGAAGGTCAGTTTTGCTATTCCACCATCAACGTGTTTGTTTGTATTATAAGCTCAGAAAGTATACCTTTAAACTGCCCAGTTGTACTAACTACAGCCGGTGTGAAAAAATATGAAATAATTTAATTGCAATGTTCACAATTAATTATTTACACCATTACCCTTGTTGTGCAAAGGTCGGGGTGTCTCCATTCCATATATATCAAATCCAGCGGAAATTCGCAGAGTGCTGTCTAGTGCAAAACATAACGGTAATTACGTTCCATCATGTGCACGTATCAAGGAACTGTAGTTGCCAGCAACTGACATGGTGTTTAATCTGCTTCCACATGGCTAAAGCCCTTGCCTGGATACGCTCACATCTCACCAGCTGTGCAGGTTGGAATTAGTCCCCACACTGGCAGCATGCCGGGTTATTCAGTGAACATTTACCTACTCCACGTAAACACTGTGCTCTTTAGGCCAATTTGAATGGCTACTGCTGGCGCGCGAAGCTATATCCGGTTGTCTCGTCACATTAGATCCATATCAAGATACTCTAGTGAATCATCGACTGTTGATAACCGAATTCCACACTACCGGTATCTGCGCAGTTAACAGAGACATAGCAGAACGTAAAAGATCTTATCCATACAAAATTCGGAACCTTTAACAAACTACAAACTTTCTAGTTGTTCTTCGTTTGTAGATTCATTCAGGTAAATATTGATACGGAATACGTACATGTGAACATGTATATTCAGACCTGAGACACTCATTTATATTATTACTTCACTATCTAATAAACGTTAGTTTTCTCTTTAACATTGTGGTATACGAGCGATTCATTAGGCACGCCTGCTTATGACGATGTAATGTTCAAAGGACAAGACAGCACCTGGCCAAAACATATTTCAATCGCAAGAAGGTTACTCGGGCATTCTAAAAAGTATCATACTTTATTATTTTAATGAGGTTTCAGCGAATAACATTTAGGGCAATGCGACAATACTGCACAAATGGCTGGTGTAAATCGAGGCAGCCATTTTGACAATTTTATCCAATCAAACACGTTGCCATCAGGTTGAGCGGCCTAAGCTGTGAAGTAACCTGAACCCATTCACTCCATGATGTGATATATGATAACACAAAACTACAACATAAGACATGATTTTGAGATCGTTTACAACGATTTAGTTACATGTAGCTGAAGGGCCATTTCACAAAATGTTGTCGGGGCAGGTCTGTGTTATTTACCGACCACCACAAACGTAAATCAGTTTACATGCTGTGTAATATTCAACAGTAGCATATCGTCCCGGACCAAATAGCATTCATCTCCTCAAATTCGTTTTTTGCCGTTCATTTTTGCGTTTAGTAAGCAGTTTCCAAATAACAAATATGAGAGTCAATGCACAATTTATTAGGGATGCCGAAGGTTCATGGGAATAAGAATGCAGCGTCTCTCCGGGACAACACTTAAAATTAATTTTCCTTTAAAATCTTATGATATAATTTTTTTTCTCTGAATGTATTACAGCTGAAAAAATTAAATTTTGCTCCTTCGTCTTTCTCGCATACAAGGGTTTTTTCTTTTATGAAATGCAGTAAAACTATTGAAGCGCCATGTTCAAGCCCGGTACTTTCTCTGACGTCCGCAATTACTAGATCAGCACTGCTTTCATCTTAGAAGCCACTGCTACAAAATTGTAGCATAACATCCAGCGACAGTCGAATACCCAGATCAGCCTTAGTGGTACCTTCAACGTTTGAGAGCTAGTGTAAACGTTACTTCATCTTTCCCTTTGATAATGAAGACGTGCTGAAGCTGTGTCATGACGAAGTTTCGCTAAACTTTTACGAGGTTGAAAAAAAAATTAAAAAAAAATATTTAATTCCGGCTGAAGATACTTTGAATGGTAGTCTTTCAGTGGACATAAACATTAGTCAGGTCCTGTGTTTCATTTTAGTGCCCACCCTGACGGTGCAAACTGTATTATGTGTACTAAGCTAGCAGGTCACAAACTCCACACAGCAGGCCAAAGAATTCATTACAAGAAGAAAACATGTGTTGTTACGTAATCCACCATGTCCTCCGTAAGACTGGCAATTGCGAACATGTCTCTGTAAGTTAACGAACTATAGCTGATTGGGTGAGTGGAAGTGCTATACGAGTAATGAGTGCATTTCATCGAATGACTCAGACGGTTACATTCAAGTAAAACTACATTAGGGTTACAACGTGACATTCATTCCGTGGACCAAGAGTAGCATTGCATGGAATAAGCATGACCCTAGATGTGTAACTTTTGTTCTGACCTACTGAATTAAACAATGTACACACTTTTGGACGACACTATGCCTCATCACGACTTAAGTTACGGTGCTAAAGGACGTGTTTATTCTATGTTTGATTCAACTTGTCAGTGAACAGCGTGGATACCTTCACGTTAACTGGGTGCTCATTTCTGTACCTAGTACCGGATCATTGGGGATTTAATACAGATAAGTGAATGCATAAATGGATGGGAAATTACGTCTTTACTAATGTTTTTTAGAATCAGTTTGTTGTACGACAAATTCGGGCAATGTTTCTATAATTCTGACTAGCTTTACTTTACAACAGTGTGCATATAGGAGACGTTTAACATCATGTCCCATACATATATTCAGATATCTTGTCTAACCGGAAAACATTATTTTGGTGCACTTATGTATGTTAAAAACCAAATTTATTATTAAGCCAAATTGTTACTAATTTCCATAAGTCGGATGTTTGCTGAAAGTTACATTGTGTTGTCGACTAGAACCTGGCTCCTCTGACATATCCGATGCTCATGATGCAGTGTTCCGTCTGGCAGAATCACAATACAGAGCCCGTTTCTAGAAAAGGATCTTGGCTACAGTCGATTGTAAACTCTAGAATTTAAACTGTAGGACAAATTGAACGCCTACAAATGGCCTACATAACTTGACAATGGACCAGCCATGTTGTCTTCATTTTCAACAGATACAATGATTGAACAGCCAACAAGAACAGTACGTGAAAAAGTCTCGTAACATATTTTAGAAGACAATTAAGTTCATTGCAATAACTAACCAACAGTCCGCCTAAAAATGTGTACCTTACGTTAATTTTGGCCTTTCAGAACTAGTACAATGGTGTCCAGTCGATTGTAGATTTTAATTGTATGTTATAACCTTAACGACCCTACCTTACAATAATCCCTTTGTCTAAGAGGACGTAGATTGTAAGTTATAGTCTATTTCTTTTAACCATTCGCCTGTATCCAGTTCTCTGTGGAATCAGTCGTACGCCCCCAAAACTGCCTGTCTTTAGTCACACGTAACAAGACAAGCTCTACAAACTGATATGGTCTACTTCTATATTATTGCAAGGAAAATGCAGTTGGAATATTTTTTCTAATGCATATTGTTAAACTTCATACGCCTGGTTATAACACCAAGAACTCGTTTCCTCGAATGACGTCATAATTATTCAGAAACAAGTGGCGTGCTCGGTAGTGGGCTTGGAGAGTAATTTGTTGTACAACTGCTGCACCAACATGCGGTTAGAACAAACTTCACGCAGTAACACAGCTACACTACTGTCTCAGCAAACAGACTACGTTGTTTTTTTTATTACAGAATTTCCAAACACCTCACTCTAAAACTATGCCGACTTCAGATAATGTACGCGAAGAGAGGAGATAAAATTCATTTATCAACGTTACATTATACTAAAACATGCGAACAATGTCAAATATGACAGTGTCAGAAACATGGCTTACAATAAAGTTGATAGTCGTTTAGGTAAGTGGGGCTCGTTTCACAAAGCGCGCATAACGTTACGTTGCATCTAAATTCCGTGGCAACCAGTATTGTAGGTATTACGTCACCATGGCAGTTACCTAAACGTAAACTTACGTGCGCTTTGTGAAAACGGGCCCAGGTGTCGCCCTTCGTCAAGACATATTGAACTGCACCCAATATCGTACATGCCGCTGTTCTTTTAATAATTATAATGAAACCGGTGGCAATGAGTTCTTTGTGTAGAAGTAAGGCTCATGGAGTTTAACATTATATACTAGAAACTTCATTACGTTTACAAGAATATGGACTTCCAACATATCGATGCGCAAACTTGTGTTATTACGTGTCACTGAATAATGGCAATTTAAGTTGCAGGTATGAGTGATTTTTTAGACAGCTGAATATATGTGACTGAATGAAAGAAATAGACAATAGTATTTTAAAATCGACTTAGGTTTTCGAGCCGCACAAGCACAGGTGACGTTATCTAAAGCATGAGTTTATATTCTCCATCCGTGTCAAAAACCATTCCCCATTGCTGTGGACTATCTGTTCTTTTCCAGAAAATGTGACTGTCACTTGAACGATGACGTTTACTGCACAGAAAGCCCATTGGCAAATTGCCACATACACTTTGACAGCCGTCTCCGTTGTTCTCTTCATCACCCTGCTGGCAGTGTGGACAACTAAGGACAGACAACTCAGGGATCAGTTTGTTCCTCCATGTGCAGCAAATAAGCAACACAGAGCACCTCACCGTGCCTGGGAACAGACCAAATCTGGTGTTTTGTCGGAGCTGACGCCGTCGGAAATTCAGTCAGTTTTGACATATTTGTTCACGGTTGAGTCATTAGCGCTTACATCTCCGGATCGGATAGACTTGAATTCCAGTTTTATTTTCTACGTTCAACTGAAGCGTCCAGCTAAAGCGGATGTGCTGTCTTACCTGGACCAGAATGGAACTAAGCCTCGCCGTGAGGCCTCTGTCATGGTATTCCGTGGCGACCTGGAGACACCAATCGTGGTAGAGTACACCGTTGGTGTGTTGCCTAGTCCAACCTACTGCCGACTGCTGAATGCCCCGGGGCGCCGCAATCCCGTGCCTTACCATTACCGCCCATTCACTATCTACGAGCTGAAGAACTTTAACAAGTACATTATCACCAGTATCACGGATGTGGCCAACGACGTGCTGCTGGATAGCTACAATGCTTCGCTTCTCAACTGCGGCTCCCATTGCCTCAGTTACTCAGTCACTCCGGTTTCTAGTGCTTACCTTCCTCGTGGTCAGCGCATGTCATGGTTGTCTTTACAGTACAAAACAAAATCGTCCTCACTGCATCCTGTGGATTTCCAAATGTTGATCAACGTGACGAGTCGGCTTCCAGAAGAATGGAGCATCGCACAGATTTGGTACGCCAACCAGCTGTTCAACTCCTTGGACGGGTTTGTCCAGCAATACAAAGACGGAGTCATAAACAAGAGTCGATTTAAATTTCCCTCGGAGGAGTCATCGTTTGGCACCATGGGGTTAAGTGACGACCCTTACCCCGAGGACGGCTCCCGTGGACCCCGGCAGTACTCCCCAGACGGCCCTAGGTACAGTATTTACGGAGACAATATTCGCTACATGCGCTGGAGTTTTAACTACAGTATGTCACCAAGCCGCGGAATTCAGTTGTTCGACATTAAGTTCCAAGGGGAAAGGATCGTGTATGAACTGAGCATGCAGGAGATTGTCGTGCTATATTCCGGACACAGCCCGGCAGCCATGTACGCTTACTACGTGGACGGAGCAGGCTTGTTCGGTATGATGTCCAAAGGTTTGGTGCCTGGCTATGATTGTCCCAGTCAAGCCTCTTACATAGACACTTACATGTACAATTCTAAAACAGGAAAAAGCTCCACTTTTCCGAATACTATATGCCTGTTTGAGCATAGCAATGAGACGCCATTGCGGCGACATAAACCATCGAGACATTCCAGTAATATTTATGGTGCTTTGAATGACGATGTCTTGATCTTTCGAATTATTATTTCCGTTGTAGGGTACGACTATGTATACGACTTTATCTTTCACCTGAACGGTGTGTTGCAGGTGCGCGTATCTCTCTCTGGCTACCTGACCACACATTTCTATTACCCCCAGGAAGACTTCTATGGCACTAAACTGACTGACACCGTGGTTGCTGGCCTTCATAATCATCTGTTCCACTTCAAAGTGGACATGGACATCAAAGGTGTTGCGAATAGATTTCAAACTTTAGACATCGACATCGAAAACATAACAGTTCCGTGGTCGTTTCAGAAAGAAGGGCGTCATGTACAAAAACTGATGACGCGGAACTTAAAGAACTGTGAAAAGGAGGCTGTCTACAAATATGATTTCGAACAGCCCAAATATTTGTTATTTTCTACCAAACCCCAGGCCATCGGTGAAAATCCTAAATCGTATCGCCTGTTAATAAGAGGCATGTCCAAATCCTTGCTTCCGGAAGGTTACGGCTTTGAGAAATCGGTGCCATGGGCCAGGTACCAGGCTGCTGTGACAAAACAGCACGACAGCGAGGACACCAGCACCTCTGTGTTCTCCATGTGGGATGCTCGAGACCCCGTAGTCGACTTCCAATCCTACATCGATGATGATGAGAACATTGTGGATCAGGTGAGAATCATGTATCTTACTGGTCTTGTCTTAAGTTATTTATTTACTTACTTATTAGAGCTATATGTGACCTTAGTTAAGAGTATTACACTTCCACTATGTGCAAATATTGACTTTCCAGGAGGTAGACACACGGATTTGTGAGCCTGAGAAGAACGGTGCAGACCGAGGATGTTAGTCCAGGTGGATATTGTATCCATATCCGCCAAGCAACCGAGCAGAAATTCGGTATTCGGTATATTTATAACATTTTTAAAAATGTCTGCAGAAATTATTCTGCAGAAATGGAAGCAGGTAACTAATACGTTTTGTGGATAAGACTAGCCAGTACCTCGATGGCACCACATCGCCGTGTCAGAAACGTAACACAATGATACTCCTTAACGTTAAGTCACGACCGATCTAAATAAATCTAGATCCCCCAAGTCTAATGGTCGCTGGCCTGTCGTATCGACTACATCCCTCAAAGGTCAGGAGCCTGTGCTATCAGCTAGATCCCTCAAGCCTAATTGGCATCAATCAGATCCCTACAGTCTAGTGCTCACTAGCCTGTGGTATCAGCTAGATTCCTCGTTTAATGGACAGTGGCCTGTGGTGTCAGATGGATCCCTAAAGTCTAATGATCACTGGTCTGTGGTATCAGCTAGATTCCTCAAGGCTAATGGTCACTGGCCTGTGGCATCAGCTGGATTCCTCAAGTCTAATGGTCACTGGTCCGTGGTATCAGCTGGATTCCTCAAGCCTAATTGCCTGTGGCCTCTGGTATCAGCTGGATCCCTCAAGTCGAATGATCACTGGTCTGTGGTATCAGCTGGATTCATCAAGGCTAATGGTCACTGGTCCGTGGCATCAGCTGGATTCCTCAAGTCTAATGATCACTGGTCCGTGGTATCAGCTGGATTCCTCAAGCCTAATTGCCTGTGGCCTCTGGTATCAGCTGGATCCCTCAAGTCGAATGATCACTGGTCTGTGGTATCAGCTGGATTCATCAAGGCTAATGGTCACTGGTCCGTGGTATCAGCTGGATTCCTCAAGCCTAATTGCCTGTGGCCTCTGGTATCAGCTAGATTCCTCAAGCCTAATGGTCACTGGTCTGTGGTATCAGCTAGATTCATCAAGTCTAATGGTCACTGGTCTGTGGTATCAGCTGGATTCCTCAAGGCTAATGGTCACTGGCCTGTGGTATCAGCTGGATTCCTCAAGTCTAATGGTCACTGGCCAGTGGTATCAGCTAGATTCCTCAAGCCTAATGGTCACTGGTCCGTGGTATCAGCTGGATTCCTCAAGCCTAATGGTCACTGGCGTGTGGTATCAGCTAGATTCCTCGTTTAATGGTCACTGGCCAGTGGTATAAGTAGATTCCTCAAGGCTAATGGTCACTGGTCTGTGGTATCAACTGGATCCTTCAAGTCTAATGGTCACTGGTCTGTGGTATCAGCTGGATTCCTCAAGGCTAATGGTCACTGGCCTGTGGTATCAGCTGGATTCCTCAAGTCTAATGGTCACTGGCCAGTGGTATCAGCTAGATTCCTCAAGCCTAATGGTCACTGGTCCGTGGTATCAGCTGGATTCCTCAAGCCTAATGGTCACTGGCGTGTGGTATCAGCTAGATTCCTCGTTTAATGGTCACTGGCCAGTGGTATAAGTAGATTCCTCAAGGCTAATGGTCACTGGTCTGTGGTATCAACTGGATCCTTCAAGTCTAATGGTCAGTGGCCTGTGGTAACAGCTGGATTCCTCAAGGCTAATGGTCACTGGTCCGTGGTATCAGCTGGATTCCTCAAGTCTAATGGTCACTGGCCTGTGGTATCAGCTAGATTCCTCAAGGCTAATGGTCACTGGTCCGTGGTATCAGCTGGATCCCTTAAGTCTAATGGTCAGTGGCCTGTGGTATCAGCTAGATTCCTCAGGCCACTGGTCTGTGGTATCACCTAGGTTTCTCATGTCTAAAGGCCACTGGTCTGTGGTATCAGCTGGATCCCTTAAGTCTAATGGTCACTGGTCTGTGGTATCAGCTGGATCCCTCAAGGCTAATGATCACTGGTCCGTGGTATCAGCTAGATTCCTCAAGGCTAATGGTCACTGGTCTGTGGTATCAGCTAGATTCCTCAAGTCTAATGGTCACTGGTCCGTGGTATCAGCTGGATTCCTCAAGTCTAATGGTCACTGGTCCGTGGTATCAGCTGGATTCCTCAAGCCTAATGGTCACTGGTCCGTGGTATCAGCTGGATTCCTCAAGTCTAATGGTCACTGGTCCGTGGTATCAGCTGGATTCCTCAAGCCTAATTGCCTGTGGCCTCTGGTATCAGCTAGATTCCTCAAGCCTAATGGTCACTGGTCCGTGGTATCAGCTGGATTCCTCAAGCCTAATTGCCTGTGGCCTCTGGTATCAGCTAGATTCCTCAAGCCTAATGGTCACTGGTCCGTCGTATCAGCTGGATTCCTCAAGCCTAATGGTCACTGGTCTGTGGTATCAGCTGGATTCCTCAAGGCTAATGGTCAGTGGCCTGTGGTATGAGATAGATCTCTCAAGCCTAATTACCTGAATTGTCACTGCCTCTGGTATCAGCTAGATTCCTCAAGCCTAATGATCAGTGACCTGAGGTATAAGCTATGTGCTTTAAACACCACAGAACCAGCAGGGGAACCCTTCCTCTATCCGTCAGCATTGAAAACTTTTGACTGATTCTATTACATGGTTCGTCTAAGAATTCTTACTTCATATACTTTCTGAGTTCTTTGATGGATTGTGTTGCACTCAGTTTGTAGGGAATTGGCCCTATGATCAGTAATCCGGAATGTCCGCTATGGTTGGCGGCTGGTATACGGATGTCTGCTTCGTCGCCTAGATTAAATGATTTTATGTCAGATAAAATGACGACTTACATTAAATGCATATTACGTAACTGTGGCTGAGCTAAAAACAACACTTTTGACACCTTGTGAAATACTTAACCCTCTGTTTTCTTTCATTAAAATAGGGAACTGGTGTGACAAATTTTCTCCAGATCTTCTAGTATGGTTATAAGTTAACTTGGTTTGCCGCGGTTAATTTTGTTAACTGCCTGATACGGCCTATATATTCATATATTATATGTAACCATAGTGTAGTAGATATAAACAGACAACATACCCAGCGAGAAGTGTGAGGACATCTGTTTTCGTCGCCGTTATTTTTGTGTTTTCTTTTCCCAGGACTTGGTAGCATGGGTCACGTTGGGCACCCAGCATATCCCTCACTCTGAGGATGTCCCTAACGCGGCCACAGCAGGTAACCAGCTCAACTTCTTCCTCCTGCCCCACAACTACTACAGACAGGACCCCAGCTTGGCTGTTAGGAACGCCATCCATGTCGTCCCCCAGGACCCCCGCCATCCAGATATAGGTGTCCACGTGGAGACTAACGGGATAAGTCGAGACGTCCACTGCGTGCCTCCGCAGTACAACAGCATGAACATATCAGAGATATTCAGGTAACTGCTGGATCATGTTAGAATCATTTTGGTGGTCAAGCAAATATTGTTCCAAAATAACACACTAGAGGATTTTGCACAAACACATTCGCCTGTGGAAAGATCTGTGTCTAATTTTTTAAAACCAAAATTAAAACAATCATGAAAAGCCTTCGATACGCCAAAGCTGACGGAAAGGGTAGATTTATCCTGCATAATATCCATCTTCTCCTGAGACAGAGAGCCATAAAATTTGTGTCTCAGTCTCATATTTGCTTAGGAATCCATATATACATTTAGATGTAAAATATCTTTAAATGTTTTTATCTGTAAATAATGTGAAGTTGTTAATATCTACAGAGCTCAATTTATTTGTAGAGTAAATGGTAAATCTCCAAGAATTTATAGTTTGTCATCCAGTTTGTCTTACCTTATGCGCGTTCTATATGCGGATTTGCGAAAGTTGAGAATTAGCGTCACGAATTCCTTTAGGTTTCTTAATTTATTTTTATCAGTGTGTGGCACCGTACTCGAGATTGTCCCTTAGCCACGTATCTGACAATCCTCCTGTCTTAAAGTGTAACAGCTGAAAATAGCTGTTATGATAAACA
The DNA here is from genome assembly GCF_032854445.1 of Liolophura sinensis. Taxonomy (NCBI): domain Eukaryota; kingdom Metazoa; phylum Mollusca; class Polyplacophora; order Chitonida; family Chitonidae; genus Liolophura; species Liolophura sinensis. Next base: position 53,040,355 of record NC_088302.1, on the reverse strand, counting down.
CTGCGCGGCTGTCAAATATAATTGTAAATAACGACTTAAATACTTATGGGACACACAAATATTTAACGTATCATAATATTACGGTGCATCAAGCTGATCAACTAATAAACCCACAAAGCAGTCGATGTTAGGATTTTTCCATTTCTATGGATTCTGCAAACGTGTCACACAATGTCGGTATACAATTGATAAAAGGGATATAGAATCAATGTTGATTGGCTGACAGTGGAGATAATGTTTCCTGTGTTAAACCCTGCATGGACTGAGCTTGCCTATCACTCACACAGGCCATTCAGAATCGATTCTGTATCCCTTTCATTCCCCAAAAGACGTTCATTCCGAAAGATTGTCTTCGTACACATCTATGGGCTGTTCCAGGGTTGTCGGCTAGCCGTATTGTAACATGCTAAAAGTGATAAATCAAACTTAGTATACACTAACGGATGTGATATATTGCTCAACGACATCGCAGTATATGGGGAAAGTGTACAAAATGGATTAAGCCCCGATCACAACACTGAGAACAATATGCCATAGCTTGTAAATAGCTGATTTTTGTATTCAACTAATTCGTATGTTATTAATGATATTTCTATATTATACCTTAATGTCTGCATTAAAACTAAAACTATGTATCTGCACTGTGTTTTTTGTTTGTTTGTTTACGGTTTGCCTGTTCACATTTTTTCCCTCAATAAACCTTCATGTTAGTGCTCGTTGGACTACCGGTACATGTATATATATATATATATATATATATATATATATATATATATATATATATAGACTCTTTTGTTTAGGACGAACTCCAGAATGCGAGTGCTCCTTGGACTACCGGTACATATATATATATATATATATATGCCTTTGTTTAGGACGAACTCCAGAATGTGAGTTACCCACTTTGATAGCTCTGTACCTTCCACCACAGCCAAGTTGCGCACCATTAGGAGAATATATCTAAATAAATGCTATCACGGTCACAACATGGTTAACTATAGCTCTTAGTTTATTGGCAAATATATTGGCAAATATATTACATTAACATGGACCATGTGGAAGATGCATTTTCGTTTCCTATCACATTAAGAGGAATTTGTTTGAGAAAATTGGCGGTTTTAAAATTGGAGCCTGCAATGAAGTGAGAATACTTTAACTTCCTAAACAAGCTTGCGAATATAGACCAATAAAGGACCAATATTTTGAAATATTTTGAAAAAAAGACCGCGTATTTGTTATTGATTCTCTTGGGTTTTTCTCATATAACTACCACATCCAGTTTAATTTGGGTTTTGGCAAAAATTACCAGCGGCTTTGGTTTCCTTTGAAACGGGAGACAACTCTTGCTGTTTCTGAAGAATGTCTTGAGAATAACTCCCCGTGCGCTTGACTCTGGATACGTTATGCGTAAAACAGAGTTACCATAGGTATTAAGAGATATCGAGTCTCTTATCTTTTGGAGATGTATAATGATGTGTAGTTCCTGTCATTGCAAACTGGTTTCAGTTGAAAGCCTGGTTATTATGTACCTATAAGATCGTGTAAATTTTAGGCATATAGGCCTATGGGTATAGAAACCGCTTCCCACAGATAGGTACAGAATTCGATAGCAGCCATGGTTCGAGTTTCTGTGTAAACGAGTAGAGCTTTTAGTTTGATACATGATTTATTCGTTTTATTGGTGTTTTACACCGCACTCTACAATATTATTTGGTATATAGATATTAACTACGCTACTTCACGATGGTTTAAATACCAGTATGTACATACTGGGTATTTATGAAGGCTTCAACATCAAACGACGACATAAAGCTTTACCCGATCTGTTGAATTATAAATATTAATACAAATAAAGACGAAATACTTGGACTACAAAATTGCAAATACATACTTTTATTTTCTTTATACAGGCAATGGGTCATTTGTAATAAAATGTAGAAAATTAGCACCATTTCTCAGCATTTTATGTGGCAAAGGTAAGTTACAATATGTTGTATTTGATGCACTCCCTGTTTATACAGTGACGAGTATACTGGATGAGCTGCGAGATATCCAGTCAAGCTATGACAATTTACACGTAGCTAATACGTATATTTAATAATATAATAAGTAGCAAAATGGTACGCTCCATTCGACCTAAGATGACCATGCATGATAGTGGAAAGTCAAATGACAGGAAAGCCATACATATTTTATGACTATGTAAATATATTGTCTTACATAAATGAAGCTAAAATTAACAGGTATCTTGTCAGCTTAGTACGCAGAGCTTGGCATCGGGTTTTTCGGCTTGCATGTTGACTTCACGCCGAATTTGTTCTGCAAATGAAACAAAATCAGCATTCAGCTTAAGTATCTGTACCATATGATGTCTTCAAACAAAATATCGGTATTAAACTATAGCTGGAAATGTATAATGTACTTTAGCACTTCATAACACTTCCATTTATTGAACTATTATGGATCATTAATAAATGTTCGTATTGCATTCATAAAACTGGGTCTGTCAGTAACCTGCGGATGGTCGTGAGTTTCCCCTGTGCTTTGCCAAGTTTCCTTCCACCATAATGCTGGCCGCCGTCGTATAAGTGAAATATTCTTGAGTGCAGCGTAAAGCACCAATCAAAACAAACAAACAAATCATAAAACTGATAACAGATAGTTGACACGATCATTTGTCCCCAGTCCGAAGAGGGGGCACGGTGGGTGTTGGGGTAGCCATCTTTTAACTGGCCACGGAAACACCCTTAGGTAAACCACATAAATTTTGTGTTAAATGCACAGAACTTCAGTTTATGGAAGAGATTAGATGTTGATAGCTATTTCTGACTTTATGTGGATTTCTGCCCAAGTTAAGGCGTGCGCCTTTATCGTTATATATATATCGATACCATCTCATCTGAAATGTCACAAAATTATCACCTGACCATCACACTCTGCTGTCACCGGAAACGTATTACGCACGAGGAGACACCAGTAATAAGTTCCTGACAATATACCTGCTAATCTCCTCTTGCCTGTGACAACCAGCGCCTCGAACAGAACCTTAAGAGGGTTTTCGTCCTTATTTAGTCCCACGAGCCAGATCATCATGACACGAAAGCCGTGTTCTTTATAACTAAAGCGGCCTGTACAAAGAGAACAACGAAGTGTAGTGACATTCAGTCGGTTGTTGTTTAGCATCCAGTATCGACCTAATGTAACTTTGTTAATCTGACAGTGCAAATGAATAACACAAATAGCACTATTTTTTCAGGATAAAATGGTTGATATGAAATCCACTATTTGTGAATGTTCGACACAGGAACTACTTTCAGGGTATAGACTCATTTCAATCACAGCTTTCCTATAACAATTGTCACAATAATTGCCAAGAATGTATTGGGATAAAAGATACATGTATGCCACAAGAAGAAATAGGACATTCTAGCGAAGTAGGGGATATTCCAGTAAGCGCTGATATTTTTAAAAGGTACAACCGTATAAAAATGACGATTAGCCATGAAAATCGTCAAAACGCTTTGTACCATACATGCATTTTACATGTGAATCTGGCTGGGACATTTGGAAACTAGTATTTAAACTTGTTAGTCACTGTAACTGTAACTAAACTGAAACCTATAAATCTCTCTGTTACTGATAAACTGTTGATCAAATTAAAGACATTGTGTATTAATGGTTGTGCATATGGACCACCCCCCTGCTTTTCTGGAAGACTGTAAACAGTCGGTCTACCTGTGTATTCGTGCTCAATTGTTTTTATATGTTCCTGTGTGAAGCCCCAGTACATGGCTAACTTCTTCCAGTCGTTAGGTTTGAAATGCTTGGTGGCCAGTTTCCAGAGGATTCCCTTCATCTGCTCACTGTTGGGGTGTGTGGGGATCCGTAGGGGGAGAGGTTTCCGAGCGGGGGAGGGGTTGTCAGTATCATCTGCCTGGCTCAGTCCTTCTTTGACTAAACACTAAATGCATTAACAAATAAGAAACGGTATTACAGTAAATAGTTGTTCCAATAATTGTTACTCGGGACTATTTCATGTTTATAGCGGTGGTCATGTTTGGGCACGGATGTGCACACCACAGAATTCTGGACACATAACTCACGAGTTTCCTTACGTCTATGAATTGTATTTTGTGTACATTAACTTTTTGTTCTTCATTCCCAAAGTGAGAGTCAATTAAGTGAGTTTCATCTAAAGTCACAATTCTATCACAGTGAAGGAAATACCTAAGACAGTTCGACCGTGGTGATAATGACACATAAACTGCGTTTGAAAAACTTTTGCATTGTTAACTTTTCAGCGAGCAGGTGAAGTGATTTAAGCAATGTCCATGGGGGTATATTAAATATTCACCTCTTCCATCAGCCGAATCCTTTCTGCCTGGATAAGCATGTCTACAATAGGTACAAAGCTCCCCCTGGCAGCCATGTGTATGGGCGTTCGGCCATGCTGTAGTGAACAAAGATAGATAAGATAATTTAACTGTTCGGGCAGTCATAAATCAAGATGATCTTAAAGCGTAATGACCTGTTGTCCAGTGCAACAATGTATGTGTAATATACGCAGTTATAAATAGCTCTCGCCAACTGGCTATTCATAATCTATCCGTTGATTTTGAAGACATCAAAATAAACTGGAAATGGACAAACCCACCAAATACGTGTGACGAATCTTTTTTACCGACATGAAAAAAGTAATTCTGCTGAGAAAGTGAGAAATTCTGCTATGAATGAATGTGAATACACAAGCATGGATTCACCGAATAGACTGAAAAGCCGCATTGTTAACCACATTGACAACTTCTAAGTTTATTTGTAGTATGAAAATAATGATCCATTGTGCTAAGCTTATTCGTTGATTAACACTATCGTAAGTGTCAAACAGTCGACATAATGTCCTAAGAACTGTACCAGTGTCACGGCTTAGGTGGTCAATCCCAAGTGCATTTCCGCAACAGGCTTACACAGTTCCAGTCAATTCGTCTTAACAGTGACTGTTTAATAGCAACCTTCAAACAATCCATCCGCTTTTTTTAGCGTGCATGCGCACACGAAGATACGCAGGGATTTTGCTTCCATTAACTGATGACATGTTGCACCAGATTAAAAGGTTATGTAATAAAACTAATTATTTTACCTTATCTTTGGCCTGTATATCAGCCCTGGCCTGGAGGAGGATCTCCACGATGTCGTCATATCCACTCACCACGGCTATGTGCAAGGCAGTCTGATGTCTCTGATAAACAAGACAAGGGAACACGCTATTGATATGTGACTGTCTATATATCACTGCACACTGCATACTGTATGTCATTTTTTGTTTATTTTTTTATGATTGGTTATTTACGCCGTAGTCAAAAGTATTTCAGCGGCCAATATGCTGGGAGGAAACCCCGCAAAGCCCAGGGGAAATTCATGATTATCCGAAAAGTTGCTGACCTCGTACTGCATCTACACACGTTTGACATTACCTATGGTGATATAAAATGACGAATCCCACAGAAAGAAGTAAACCGTTGCGCCACAGGCTATTAATCAAACACCCTTAACCCCGTAAGCCTTATATGGTGCTGAACGGTAGACGCTTAAAATGGTTCGGAAATTAAATGAGAAATATGAATTAAACCCAGACGTATATGTACATTACATTTGGAACTGATACTGAACCAAGTTTGATGAAACAAATACCTGATTGGGTATATCCAATTTACAGCTGGAATCCACAAGTTTCCGGGCAACTTCCGGGTGGTTGTAAATAGCGGACAAATGTAAAGGCGTATTCCCTTGCTGAAAACAAACGGAAACTCTTGATCTAGCTGTTAGTAATTGAGTACCGATGTATCATCGAATTGTAGCATGTAGAATAGTCAATTTTGAATTAAGAAATAAGGTTACACTAAGGCGATAAACGATGTGAAAGTCTACCACGGGGAGTTAATCTGGGAATGGTGGGCGGGGTTTGATTAATCAGATTCCACGCAGATATTACGTACAGTGCTTACACAAAAAGTAACGATCAAACGCAATGATCCAGTGATACCCTGACTATCAGTGGGTGTGTCTGATTATACAATCACAGACGCCGTATCAGCGCATTTACATTTATGAGGACATTGAATTCAGCTTCTTTGATTAGCCGACAGTCCGTAAGAAGACGAGTTGGTTTAGTCCAGGTGTAGACGTTGCTAAATCTTTGGAATTGTTCAGGAAGTTGAATATGATTACCTTATTATTCAATATCACGATAGAACCAACCAATGGGTTTCAGGATATCTCACACTGATGGTAACAAACTTCAGCTTGAAATTTCGAAAACTTTCAAGGCAGTAAAATGTCATACATGTAAAAAAAATTGATTACAGATAATAAACTTATGAACCAGATGCAATCAAAGAATCCCCTGACTGAATCCCCTGACTGAATCCCCTGACTGATTGGAGAACCGGTCCAAACGGCGTACTCTTCTGTTCTATTCTGTAATATACGTCACTGTTTCTGTATACTTGTGTAGGTATACAGGGAGGGGTAATGCATAACAACAGGGCATGTGTTTACACAGCTTAGAAGCTACTTGTTCAGACGGGAATTGGTCCTGTGGCTAGGTAGGGATTGCACCACGTACTGAGTTTTCTGTATGTACTGTACTGTATGTAAGGCTGTATGTACTTACACAGTTTTTACAGTTCAGATCAGAGTTGCCTTCTATCAAAGTTTGAACCACTTCCGTATGACCGTTCATGGAGGCCAAGTGAAGAGGCGTCATTTCTTTCTGTCGATGAATAGAACTTCAATGTAGTAGCAGTACCATCCATAAAACAAGTGCACAGAGCAAGTAAATATGGATATCTGTGAAGCACTGGATTCTGAGTAGAGAGGATTTAACCCAAGGCAAACGTTATCATGGTTATACGCATTGTACTGGCTAGCTGTCATTAACAAAATATGTTAGTCTGAAGGTCACGGAAATTAGCTCTATTCCCTTGCACCTGCTCATGTGATGTAAAAGGCGTCTGAAAAGATATGACATACATGTATATTCTTTCAGTTGACCGAGGTTAAACGTTGTTCTTAGGACCAACTGTATAATGAGTATATGTGAAATCCATGATGATCTGCAAGTTTCCTGGCAAGATGGACAATTTAAACTTGCAGCCTACACAAGACAGAGGTTATTTTACCTCCATGCTCATTACAAAGGGGAACGGCCTGGATAGCACAGTTGGTAGAGCGTCCGCTTCGGTCGAGTCAGACCTAAGACTTTAAATGAGGAAGTTGTAACTTCATCGCTTGGCGTTCAGCATAGTGCAACGACTGGTTGACCCGTATCAGTATAATGGCTCGGGCGGGCCGCTTACTTGCCCTCGGTATGTCGTCTCAGAGAAGCAGCACTTGATAAAAGAGCGGTAGAAATCCGTCCTGCAACAAGGAGGTACATTACATACACCCTAATGATTCCTTCCTCGTCATATGACTGAAAAATTGTTGAGCACGACGTTAAACCCCAAGCACTCACTCACTCACTGATTACAAAGGGAAAACTAACATCTATCAGTAGCATACCTTAACAACCAAGCATTACTATTACAAACCACTTTTATATGATCTCAATAAATAAAAGCACTCACCACAGTTTCTACATTTACGCTTGCCGTGTGTTGTAATAAGACTGTTGAAGTTTGAAAATGACCATTTTCCGCAGCAAAATGTAAGGCTGTTTTTCCATCCTGGCGAAAAACAATATTAACAGGTGCATTGACAGGTGCTAATACTCGCAGTGACAGACTGAATGTGCAACATTAACAGGTGCTAATACTCGCAGTGACAGGCTGAATGTGCAACATTAACAGGTGCTAATACTCGCAGTGACAGACTGAATGTGCAACATTAACAGGTGCTAATACTCGCAGTGACAGACTGAATGTGCAACATTAATAGGTGCTAATACTCGCAGTGACAGACTGAATGTGCAACATTAACAGGTGCTAATACTCGCAGTGACAGACTGAATGTGCAACATTAACAGGTGCTAATACTCGCAGTGACAGACTGAATGTGCAACATTAACAGGTGCTAATACTCGCAGTGACAGACTGAATGTGCAACGATCCAACATAATTTTACGCTACAATCCCTCTTTTACCATACGCATTTACCATCGTATTAACTTTCTACGCTACAATGGTTTAGTAGATAGTTACCATATTTTAAACGCCTTCTACTATAATATTCTTATGAAACCTTACCATGATTTACACATGAAAATCATACTGCAACACACGTCCTTAATCTGCTGTACCATAATTTACACATGAAAATCGTACTGCAACACACATCCTTAATCTGCTGTACCATAATTTACACATGAAAATCATACTGCAATGCACGCCCTTAATCAGCTGTACCATAATTTACACATGAAAATCATACTGCAATGCACGCCCTTAATCAGCTGTACCATAATTTACACATGAAAATCATACTGCAATGCACGCCCTTAATCAGCTATACCATAATTTACACATGAAAATCATACTGCAATGCACGCCCTTAATCAGCTGTACCATAATTTACATATGAAAATCGTACTGCAACACACGTCCTTAATCTGCTGTACCATAATTTACACATGAAAATCGTACTGCAACACACTCCTCTGAAAAAGAATTCCGTAACAGGCATATTAAATTCATAATTTCATTCATTTTAAGGTCTCCATAGGCGTAATACACAACATAAACCAATAAAGGTTGTTCTGAGTTTAGTCTTCTTGTCAACTAACTATTTAGATTAGTGGGCTCGCGGCAATAATGGTAGAGCACTTACGTCATTCCTCTCTCCCGATAAGGCCCCGGATGACAGGAGATGCTCCACGACTTCTGATCGACCCTCTTTGGCAGCTAAGTGTAGAGGAGTGTTCCCTGTCTGGAGAGATGTACACACAGGTCAAAAGTTACTGCCATTATCTAATGAACGCTTGTATATGATAATGTCAGAATGAATATACATATGAAGTACATGGTTTAATGGAAAAATTAACTGTGAGAAAAAAAGGTAGATGACTGATGGTAGTCTCACCTGGCGTGTATATCATTGAAGGTAGTTTCACCTGGCGTGTATATCATTGAAGGTAGTTTCACCTGGCGTGTATGTGATTATCGGTAGTTTAACCTGGCGTGTATGTGATTGACGGTAGTTTCACTTGGCATGTATCTGACTGACGGTAGTTTCACCTGGCGTTAATGTTCTATTTTTTAACTCATAGTTATTACCTGATTCCTCTTTAACGTCATATCCAAGCATTTTTTATACATGTACATGACAGCGATCAAGCTTAAGGGTGAAAGACACCAGAAAGTCACTCCCATTCGCCATGTACTTCACGATTTAACGCCCCACCCGAACCAAGACCAGCTGAATCCGAGTCTGCGACCACAGTGGTCAGGAGTACTCAGGTTAGCTGGTACGAAAACAATGCTTCACTCTTCAATGACATGGCTGGGCTATGGAGCTCAGGGTTAAACATTATACGCGACAATAACTTTATCACTCACCTTGTCACGCTGGGATATATCACACTTTCTGCCTATAAGAGAATCTACAGCCTCGATATTACCCGCTTCTGCCGCCAGATGAAGGGCTGTTTGTTGATTCTAGTGGGGGAAAATAGTTTAAAAATAAACTAAAAGAGGCTATACCAGAGGCTTTTGATTAAGAGAAAACAATCAGTCCAAATAATAAACGTTCACAAAATATCACCCTCGTTTGCGTGTTACGGGTTAAAATCGGTACTATATAGTTATAGTACAAATGCAAGTCTGATATTTACTGAAAGGCAATGATTTAATCTATTCGTCGAAAATAAAGAAAATTTGGCCACCAGCGAACTCGCATTTTTACCAAAATCTCCTCTATAACCTCTTGAAGGCTTTACTCGACGCTTTGGTCATTTTTGACTATTAGTTTATTTGACAAACCTCGCCACAAACATCAAGACAAACCTCCCGAGTGCTTGGGTCTAAAATGTTAACTCCTCATTTGTTTTGCGGCCACCTTCACAAGTATAGACGCGTCGATGTTTCTGTTGTATATTGGTTCATGACTACATGAAAGAGGACCAGCCTATAAACACGGCACTGAAAGCCTGCGGAGTTATGATCAGTCTTAAATTTGAATATCGGGAGCATTCATCTCTGACGCAAACATCTGTTCTCCACAAAATACTTCACGCTGCGATGAAAGCATTGTTTTCTACATTCAGAATTGAGTAAAATGTCAACCACCTGAGCTTTAAGCTCTCTAATCAACCAAGTTTATAGATCATCAACCTACTTGTTACTACTGTGCTCAAAGTCTCCTTATGTGCCGCGCTTTTGTTATTCAACTTGCTTCATCGTTGTGGCAAGGTTATTCATGCTGTTCACTTTATCGTTTTTCGCTTTAGTTTGATCAATAAATGAGGTTGGCATCTGGTTTGGATTGACAGCTGTGTAAAACATAACCATTTGTACCTTTTTGGTTTGCCTTCCGCACGATAAGTTATCTCTGACATGGATCATTAAACATTTATGACTCAGGATGCAGTGTACGCGCTTGTTTATAACCCCATGCTGAACAACTGGTGGACAGCGTTTGTCAATCTTATTCCACCTTAGTTACATCTTGTTTGCACTGGTTACATTACCCTGTTATGATGACCTTGGTTGATACGATTGAGTGTCCCTTACAAGATGACAAGGTGACCTGGGTTGATACAATTAAGCGTCCCTTACAAGGTGACATCGGTTGATACAATTCAGTGTCCCTTACAAGATGACCTGGGTTGATACAATTCAGTGTCCCTTACAAGGTGACATCGGTTGATACAATTAAGTTTCCCTTACAAGGTGACTTGGGTTGATACAATTAAGTGTCCCTTACAAGATGACGTGGGCTGATACAATTAAGTTTCCCTTACAAGGTGACCTCAGTTGACACAATTGAGTGTCCCTTACAAGGTGATCTAGGTTGATACAATTAAGCGTCCCGTGCAAAGCGACCTGAGTTGATACAATTAAGCGTCCCTTACAAGGTGACCTGGGTTGATACAATTAAGTTTCCCTTACAAGGTGACCTCAGTTGATACAATTCAGTGTCCCTTACAAGGTGACCTGGGTTGATACAATTCAGTGTCCCTTACAAGGTGACATCGGTTGATACAATTCAGTGTCCCTTACAAGGTGACCTGGGCTGATACAATTAAGTGTCCCTTACAAGATGACCTGGGCTGATACAATTAAGTTTCCCTTACAAGGTGACCTCAGTTGACACAATTGAGTGTCCCTTACAAGGTGACCTGGGTTGATACAATTAAGTTTCCCTTACAAGGTGACCTGGGTTGATATAATTCAGTGTCCCTTACAAGATGACCTGGGTTGATACAATTAAGTGTCCCTTACAAGGTGACATCTGTTGATACAATTGAGTGTCCCTTACAAGGTGACCTGGGTTGACACAATTGAGTGTCCCTTACAAGGTGACCAGGGTTGACACAATTGAGTGTCCCTTACAAGGTGACCAGGGTTGACACAATTGAGTGTCCCTTACAAGGTGGCCTGGGTTGATACAATTGAGTGTCCCTAACAAGGTGAACTCGGTTGATACAATTGAGTGTCCCTTACAAGGTAACCTCAGTTGATACAATTGAGTGTCCCTTACAAGGTAACCTCGGTTGATACAATTAAGTTTCCCACACAAGGTGACCTGGGTTGACACAATTGAGTGTCCCTTACAAGGTGACCTGGGTTGACACAGTTGAGTGTCTCTTACAAGGTAACCTCGGTTGACACAATTAAGTTTCCCTTACAAGGTGACCTGGGTTGACACAATTGAGTGTCCCTTACAAGGTGACCTGGGTTGACACAATTGAGTGTCCCTTACAAGGTGATCTAGATTGATACAATTATGTTTCCCTTACAAGGTGACCTGGGTTGATACATTGAGTGTCCCTTACAAGATGACCTGGGCTGATACGAAAGAGTGTCCCTTACAAGGTGACCGGGGTTGACACAATTGAGTGTCCCTTACAAGGTAACCTCCGTTGATACAATTAAGCGTCCCTTACAAGGCGACCTCGGTTGATACAATTAAGCGTCCCTTACAAGGCGACCTCGGTTGATACAATAAAACGTCCCTTACAAGGTGACCTCGGTTGATACAATTAAGCGCTCCTTACCTTATCCACATTATTCTTCTTTATCCCTTCGAGTGATTCGAAGACAAAGTTCAGGATGACAACATGGTTGTTTTGAGCAGCACAATGCAGAATGTCCATTCCTTGCTTGAAATGAAAATAAAGATATCGTTCGTGACAAAAGTATTATCGGCTGGTAATATTACTGTTGTTCTTATTGTTTCATGGGTGGACACATCTTGGTGACGGCCAGATTTAGCCTTGTTTTACAACAAAGCCAGCGAGTCCACGAAGATAGGTTATAAGCAGAATGAAGATGATGGAAAGGAAAGGAAAAACGACAATTTCCTTTCGGGCAGTTCTAGACATGATAGTATGACTGTAGTCCTAGTCTTTGCAAACGTAGGCCTGAAAATCTGTTATAGGACGTTAACTTCCCAGAACCCAGAACAGAGAGCTCACCTTGTTACTCACGGATATTTTGGCACCCATATTGACAAAAGTTTTCAGAGCCTGGAGATGACCAAACCAGGCAGTCCACAACACAGGCCACATTCCGTACTGTCGAAGACAAAAACATATATGTACACCATGATTATCATGTGTTATCTTGCCTATGTCTCACATAGGACAGACTCACACACATCAAACATATATATGACCATTTCGGTGGCTTAATGGTTAGTCCCCGTATCGAAGTCCGTATAATGTGACAGGGTTGGGTGTCATGTCTGGTGTCTTCAGCATAATACCTCAGTGGCGGCAGCACATTGGCGGCCTGCAAATTGGCCTGTTACAGAAAGACACAGTATATGTACAAGCATCTAATAACTGAAAAGTACGTCGTAAAATCCCAAGCGTACATACATACATACATTAGACATATATGTAATTCCAAAAGTACATATTTATAATCACTTTAAATCGCAAACATTTTACACGGTTTCGATATATTTTCCCTTTAATTTGTGCATAAGCAAGTGCATACTTTTTATCGGCACTATATGATTTAATTATGCATATTTTTATTCTCTAGCAGAATTGAGTGAGGCCACCAAACGCTGCCTCTGTTTCTGCGCAGGTCGACTTGACTACTTCCGTATCACTTTGCCCTTAGCTGTCACTGGAGGGTGCAGATGCGTCAACTAATCCAGCTTTTCCTCACATACAATGTTTGAAAGCATCGCATTCTGGAAATATGTATCGGTGTTGTAAACATGTTTACGATCAAACCATCCAGAATTTTCTTTACGTTAGTCTATAAATATGAACGACGGAGTTTTGAAGCTCGCAGTCATTTAATCAAGTCTATTTACTGTCATCCACTGTGTAGGATTTTACCGGGTTTGGGGATATCGGCATTCGAGTCATTCAACATTCGTCATTTGTACTCCATTTTCTGTACGTAGTACATGAGCTTGTGTTTAGCCACTTGCTAATGTTTTTAGTCATTATGTTTTTTGGACGCTGTCATCAGTAAGAGACTATATACTTTTGTAATTATTTGTATTGTTTTGTAGATTATCATCAGTTGTACTATTGGTCTGTTTTGTCCAAATATATGTATTGAACTTATTCAAGCGTCTTTGTGTTTCTTTCTTTGATTTTGTTTAAGGCCTATAGTACCCTTACAAAAGGCAAACCAAGGTGGTATTGTAGCATTTTATTAATAAACTGACCTTATCCCTGGCGTCGATGTCCGCCCCCAGGGTGACCAGTGCTTCAATAGCCTCGCAGTGCCCCATGGCCGCCGCCCAGTGCACAGCTGTCCTGTCAAACTGTGAACCGACAGGTGGAGAATCAGTAGTCTACAGTGTTCCAACCAGGCACTGTGAAGGTTGTCGTGTACAGTGTTCTAACCAGGCACTGTGAAGGTTGTCGTGTACAGTGTTCCAGTAGTCTACAGTGTTCTAACCAGGCACTGTGAAGGTTGTCGTGTACAGTGTTCCAGTCTGACACAGCCAAGGCTGTCGTCTTCAGGATTCGACATCTAGTTATTTGCCGTCTCAATACCGTAACAAAGTAAGGGATCACTACGTTTTAATATATGATCATGTAAGTAAGATGTTTTGCAGTTAAAAAGAAACAAAACAAGACTAGAGATTTAGCGTATGACACGGTGAAGCTTGGCAAGCCTATAAGGCTTCATTTTGTGTTATAAATATACAATCGATAACACCTTTTGAACTCTACTTACGTTATTTCTGCAGTTCACATCCACCCTCTCCGGAACCTTTTGTATCAACAGCTTCTTTATTTTCACCACGTCGTTGTTCTTGGCGGCTTCGTGAAGAGCTGCCTCACTTTCTGTCACTGTGTAATATAAATGGACACAGGAATCAGTTATCATGCATGACAAGAGGGAGGGTGTATCAGGGTGCCGCCGCGTCCAGGTATTTGCGATACAGAAATAAACTATAATCAGTCAGAGACGTCATTTCTACTAACACCTGCTGGCTGTTCACAACACTGCTAAAAGGTCATCCACATTATGGCTCTTGTAACAGACTCTAAATTAACAGCTAAACCAAGCAAATATGTACACATTCATACCTAGTACACTCTTCCATGGAATATCTTCCCTGTATTCAGGCATTTTGGAGATTCAAGCTGTGTTCCTAACAAATCAGTATAACAGATATCACTCCCATGGGAGCTTCATGAGTTCTGGGCATACCGTTAAAACTAAATTTGATAAACGGCGGTTTGGAGGTCATTGTCCTCACACAGGGGTTACGGTGCGCCCCTTCTTCCACCTTGCCCTCCTCTTCCATTATGTCCCAACTTACCCTGTCAATGTGTCCTTATAAATCTGTCTGTTGCACACATGTCATATGAGGAAGACGTGGGGTGAGGCTTTAGGGAGGGGGAGAACTTAAGGCGGATCCTGATGTCACCAAGACATAATTAACATGGCATGGGAATGTTACTAGCTTATGTCTTTCTGGGACGTTTAGTGTCCCGATTATTTTGCTGGCTGCAGATAGTGGAAAGAAGTTATGTGAGTTAAATGTTTGTTGAAAAAAAATTTCTGTAAAACGCTGCTACATTATACACCCTGGTTTCTTTTAGTTTGCTGTAAAATCCTTATTTTTACTCGTTCTTCGTCAGTAGAACTAAGGTTTGGCTTTTAGAAAGTCAATCTAACACGATCGCCAACATACAAAATGCACTTCTGTTGAGAAATATCAGTAAGAGTGCGTCTGTACCTGACGCTTACTATGTACTCATTACCAGTGGAGAACGTTCACTCACATATACAGGGAAGCACGTAACTATTCTCATTCTCAACAAACCAAAAAGTTCGTTTACAAACCCAGTACGGCGTGTCCACGAACCCGTGAACCGTGAAGAATTGCTGGACAAGAACTAGATGCACTACGTGAACCCACTTTTTGCGCTTAGTTGTATAAGTGACACACTCTCCTAGCTACAGGCGCCAGAACCTGGGCACTCAACCTTATATAACATGTTCACACATTATCGTAGACCTGTATATATATATATGCTAGAATTTCCACGTAGGCCTAGTACAATGCTTTAAATGTTTGGTTTGGCTATTTTAGTAAAGATATGTAACGTTTACCCCTTCTGGGTTATTTTTATTGTCTACACGAGGACAGGTTGTTTATTGCAAGCGGAATATAGTAGTTAGTTTTTCATACCTGTTGCTAGTTTCTCTAATAAACGTTGCTCAACAGAAGTTCTTGAACATTTAATTCTAGCATGGTTAGCCATCATCAGCAACGAACAGCCCAAATGTTTAAAAGTTTCAAATGCACCAAAGATGTTCAAAGCGATGACATCCGAAAATTCTGACTGGTTTATTGGCTTCCGCACGTGAAACAATTAGAAAAAAACGCCCATGTATAGGCCACAGAGAGGCCTTCAACTTCTATTACAGGAATATCCGTTGGACGCTAGGTTACGTGAGACAGCATCAAGTTTTGCCCGACTAAACGCCAATCCATAGTGTCATTTTGATAAAAAGCTCATGAGTTCAAATTCATGCTCGACGACAGCGCATGCCCCCGTACTCTGTCTTTGTGCTGCACAGCGTGTGACACACGTTAGGGTTCATCGTGACTAAAGGTCTTTTTATAATGAACATTCGTCCGTAAACATACATTAAATAAATGTATTTTTTCTTCTCTTTTTACAAAATCATATTGTGCACAACTGGGTTAAAATGGGACGTATACTTAAAAAGCACATACATGTACATGTATGAACAGAAACTGTGGGACGTATACTTACGAAGCACATACATGTACATGTATGAACAGAAACAATGAGACAGTTTTGTCTGACATATCTTCCTGCTTGACGACTGCAATGACCTTGGCAATGCCGCGGATTTCTGTATTAAAATTGCTAATGGTGGAAGTCACGGGAGGCGCATTCGCTGTGGGGGATGCAAAGACCATTTTGTTTATCTGATAGGAGCGAAAACAAGTGGCAATGTGGAACCAAGCGCGCCTAAGACAAGTCACTCCAAGCTCCCTACTCTTTTGTTATTAACACCTGATTTTGTAAACTGATGTGTATAATGGTCGCTGGTTCAACACACTCTAAATCTTCCATTTGTTTTTGTTAAGCTGTGTATATTATATATCAATCACCAGATGGAGATATGTGCTGCCATGCCCGGAGTGCCTGTCTGAAATAGCTCTTTGACATGAACAACTTTGTCTAATGAGTTATTATCTTACTTAACCGAGTATAAATTGCATGGATCTGTATCCGCGAGACCATTTGGAGTTGTTTACATTCATTTATATCTGACGGACGACAAATGTGGCATGTAACAGTGCCAGCTATGACATACACATGTAACTGTTGTCATCACAACCGACAGGTGCGTGTTGCGCGGAATGACCAGTTAACCGTGTCAGTGTGTACGTAACTTAATGTAGCTGTACATATCGAATCCATCCTAACGAACGCTGAAGGCAAAGAAGGCCATTCATCATTCGCAGTGTTTGACCATGAACAATATGGGTAATGCACATTATCGCATGGTATTCATTTGAAAAGTCACCGGGTTTTATTACTGTTGCACGGGGTTAAAGAAAAAGGATTTTCTTTTGTTTAATATTCTTGTACAATTAGGCAATGTTTTGCATAGAAACTTCAGTGATTTTATTAACAGCGACAAAACCGAAACAAAAAATTGTGCGTTTTTTTATTTTATCTACAAAAAACTAAAATTCGGTTAATTGGCCATACGGTGTACATATAGAGGGAAGTAGTAACTTACTCAATGAAGGCTACAGAACGGCTGGCAGGCCATGCGGTGTAGGTATAGAGGGAAGTAGTAACTTACTCAATGAAGGCTGCAGTACCGCTGGCAGGCCATGCGGTGTAGGTATAGAGGGAAGTAGTAACTTACTCAATGAAAGCTGCAGTACGGCTGACAAGCCATGCGGTGTAGGTATAGAGGGAAGCAGTACTTACTCAATGAAGGATACAGTATGGTTGACAGGCCACGCAGTGTATATATAGAGGGAAGCCGTAAGTTAATTTATGAGGGCGATTGTAAGGTTGACAGGTCATGCGGTGTATGTATAGAGGAAAGTCGTAAATTACTTTTTGAGGGCGACCGTAAGGTTGACAGGTGTATATATAGAAGGAAGCTGTAACTTACTTTATGAGGGCGATCGTAAGGTTGACAGGTCATGCGGTATATGTACAGAGGAAAGCCGTAACTTACTCAATGAAGGATACAGTATGGTTGACAGGCCAAGCAGTGTATATATAGAGGGAAGCTGTAACTTACTTTATGAGGGCGACCGTAAGGTTGACAGGTCATGCGGTGTATGTATAGAGGAAAGTCGTAAGTTACTCAATGAAGGATACAGTATGGTTGACAGGCCACGCAGTGTATATATAGAGGGAAGCTGTAACTTACTTTATGAGGGCGACCGTAAGGTTGACAGGTCATGCGGTGTATGTATAGAGGAAAGTCGTAAGTTACTCAATGAAGGATACAGTATGGATGACAGGCCACGCAGTGTATATATAGAGGGAAGCTGTAACTTACTTTATGAGGGCGACCGTAAGGTTGACAGGTCATGCGGTGTATGTATAGAGGAAAGTCGTAAGTTACTCAATGAAGGATACAGTATGGATGACAGGCCACGCAGTGTATATATAGAGGGAAGCTGTAACTTACTTTATGAGGGCGACGGTGTAGTTGTCAGGCCATGCGGTGTATGTATAGAGGAAAGTCGTAAGTTACTCAATGAAGGATACAGTATGGTTGACAGGCCACGCAGTGTATATATAGAGGGAAGCTGTAACTTACTTTATGAGGGCGACGGTGTAGTTGTCAGGCCATGCGGTGTATGTATAGAGGGAAGCAGTAACTTACTCTCTGAGGACGACAGTATGGTTGACAACCACCCGGCGGATGCATAGAGAAGGAAGCAGTAACTTACTTTATGAGGGCGACCGTATAGTTGACAGCCATGCGGTGTATGTATAGAGGGAAGCTGTAACTTACTCTCTGAGGACGACAGTATAGTTGACAGCCATGCGGTGTATGTATAGAGGGAAGCAGTAACTTACTTTATGAGGGCGAAAGTACGGTTGTATGACCGTGCGGTGTATGCATAGAGAAGAAAGCAGTAACTTACTCTCTGAGGGCTGCAGTATAGTTGACAGGCCACAGTCGTCATCTCTCAGCTTTTTCTTCATGTCGTCATCAACCTGAAAACGAGGTTCGAAATGACGTTTAGTCTTAGGCTTGCCATCTTTACCGACCTCATCCATTCCGTTCTCCCCCCAGAGATCGACGACTGTCACCCTTGTGCCGATCATGTCTCTAACCCTGACCCCTCGGGGTTTTAGCTCAGCAGAGGGATTGTCACAAACGTACTGTCATGCACGTTGTCCGTAAATTGAGTATATACTGTAGGTTAGAGTACACACAGTACTGAAGGTGGATCTGTCATACAACTGTGAGAAGTTTCAGAGAGTACGCCACAGGGTTACATCCTGCACACATGTATGACATATAACATCTAGCAAAAGGCGTGTTTCACCAGAAATTCCGCGGAAAGTAGTCCAGTCATACTACAATCATACGGCAGGTGTGAATCTTGAACCTGGCCCACGGCTAAGTATATCTACCTGTACACAGTACACATGTATACAGGAGCTTTTGTAGGTCCACTATCCACATTACACATGACTCGTGACGTACACGGCTCGACACACATCGGTGCATCTGGCAAACTGACAGCTGCCACGCTTTATGCACCAAACTTACTAAGTGTATTTGAATTGAAAGACACTATAAATGCATTCAATGTTGAACGTAGAATACTGGAGACGAGGGACAGGGATTTGATTTGAAAAACAACAAAAATGCCTGTGTGTATTACAAATTCTTGCACGTGTTTGAACTCAGAAAAGGCTCAGGAGTTAGTATAACAGTGAATGCTAAAACATGTGCACAAGTCACGGGAAGAATTTATTTTTTCAAGCGACAATTTATTTTTAAAATAAGAATTTATTTTTTAAAGTGTTTGGGGCCGTAATCAAGCATGCGTGACTTACGCGCCTGCCCGGAGCCTACTTGATGTAAACACCATAGCATGGCCAGTGGTACTGTGCAGGATTAGCTCCCTTCTTGTTAAGAGCACAAATGCTTGTTATCACACACACTCCCGGAATATGTATCTTATTAAACAGGCTCACTCACTCCTAAACCCAAAATGACCTTGGCAAACTTGCACCTAAGGTTGTGCCAGATACTGCTGAGAATATTAAAGTATAATAATA
The DNA here is from genome assembly GCF_032854445.1 of Liolophura sinensis. Taxonomy (NCBI): domain Eukaryota; kingdom Metazoa; phylum Mollusca; class Polyplacophora; order Chitonida; family Chitonidae; genus Liolophura; species Liolophura sinensis. The sequence goes on along the minus strand of NC_088302.1, from coordinate 53,020,398 downwards.
GTTTGATGTACGTACTATTTAAACAGCTAATATTGGCGTACACAGAAATCCAGTTTAATAAAATGCCAATTTTTAATATGGTGTTGGTTAGCATTTCTAATTTAAACAAACGAGTTACGGACGTAATTGATATGTTATTTACTTGCCCATAATGGGTGTGTAACAGCTGGGTGAATATCACACCCTGGTTACGTTTGAATGTGAGTTTATATCCATTTACAATTCCAAATGTTCATGTACCTTGATCGTTGTGTAGGGAAATTTGCTTCTGTATGTCCTGCGTTCTGACCCGAGTAAATATATCATACTCTTTCACTGCAAAGTATATCCTGATAGAACAAATATGTATATGTGTTGGCAAATGTGATTTATCTTATTTTGCGGGTGGAAATAGGCCTTTTGTGTGTGGAAATGTGCCTAGATCGTGCTCTTTGTGAGCATGAATGTGCACACACTAGTATGTTCCTTTTTCATTGCGAGCCTATGAAGGAGATATCTGTACAGGACGCCCAGTTATAATCAGTAAGAAGTTTCTTTCCAAGATACCGCACACATCGATCCAAACATAGCATACCAGTGATTGACGATTTGCTGGCTGCCACGAGACGAAATCCCATGGTAAAATGTTGAATGTGGAACAGCACAACCCATTCCCAAAGGTAAATGTATATGTAAGGTAAAGAAGACTCGTTTACAAAATTCCTATTTCCCAATCTGAATAAAATGGAAAATCTACCAACAAAATTTTATTCCAAGCCGTCCAGAACTTTTTCGTATAGTTTCTCGCAGAGTGACAGACAGCTGAGTGCCTGTAAAAGCATAGCCTCATTGATGGCGGTGTAATAATCATAACGCGTACAATATAATCCGATAGAGTTAAGACTGAACTCTGTCATATCGATAACTATAGGTTGGAACTCGTTACCGTTACAGTCCAGTCTGTTCGTCCTTGTTAGAGCATGCATGCGTGAATAACAGGACGCTGAAGTCACACACATGTAACAAACTCCTGCCAGCAGACTTACGAATAGGACAAATTAAAAGGTAAAGGTCATGACCTATGTAATCAAAGAAGTATACAGGCAAGCAGTATAAGTTTATATTTCAACATTGTGTGCAATAAACATACATTTTCCGCCGGGTTATATCAGTGTAATACAAGCATAAACAATTGTGGGCGGCATTATCACTTTATCGTTGTGTGTATTGCTCCATTTCCTACATGAAGCGATACAAAGGCTGGTAAACTTCCTCTGTGTCAACTGAAATTCACATTTAATACATCATCACACGCAACAAAAAAAAATCAGAGCTTCAACAAAATCTCATAAATCTGAATTTTTATTCAGTTTTAGGTACGCAGCCTACATGTGAATTGCTATATGTTCTTTACGTGAATTACAGGTATAGGTTCAATTATTTATCATTTGTCGAGTAATTAGCTAACAATAAGATAAAATCTTATGGATCGAGCCTTCTCTGTTAATGACAGTTTTTTGTACAATGGGCAGACACCGTTTCTAAGCAGGGTGATATATATATCGGTGTTAATGGAGGCGCAGGGAGGGTTGACATGGTCGTTTGAGTCATCATCCGATAGCGAAGCACATTAACTTCCATATTATGTCAGCATCTGTTTCTCATAATATCATAAATGCGCATTTCATAAAATTGTAAAGCCAGAGTAGCTGAAACCAACGATACGCCTCGCATAATGCTTTTTGGTCGTTTAAGGTAATTGTTATAAACAGGCTACAACACTTGCTTGATTCATTAAGTTCCAGCTAACTTGAGACCATATGTACATATTCTAAGATGTGAATATGCACATCTATATAGCTCCATTGGTTTTCCTCGACCTATTTGTAAGGTATATAATTTCCGATATCTGTTGTAAACGTGTAATGTATAAGAAAAAAGGAAAGTATACAAGAGCATGCAACTCTCATCAACAAATACATCATGCAACTGTTAAATGTTGAATACAATAACTAACTTACTCAGAGAATTTTAATCTCACGTTAAATATGGCAAAGTTATGCGAGGGTTATCATGTGGTGGTATTCGAGCTTCATATTAGGTGCGACAAAATCAATCGGCACACATAATTTTATCGAAATTAGACGGATGGACAGACGGACAGGCGCATAGAAACCTAAAAAATATCGCTAGCAGTATGCCAAAGCGTGGGATAGTAAAGCACACGGTGTGTACGAGAATCATCGCAGAAGACCTAAGGCGGAAGGATATGATTTCCGACACACTATAGACACCTGCTGCCCAGTCTATGTCCACGTGTGATCATCTTGTTTTGCGTTACATGCTCATGTGAAATAGGAAGCGGTCAGTTTATACAGACTTGTAATTACGGTAATACATTATGATAATTCATCACATGACCGTTTAGATCCTACAGAATGAGGTCTGAAACGACTTTGCTAGGTGGCTGTGGAGGGGTGTTCTATATAATGAGAGCTGTACTTAATTAGACAGCTTTTCTCCTCCAGGCCAACCGGCCCGGATAGCACAGTTGGTAGAGCGTCCGCTTCGGGACCGGTAGATCCAGGATCAATCCTTGATCCATAAAAGAGGAAGTTGTAACTTCCTCGCTTGGCGTTCAGCATGAAGGGGATAGTGCAACGACTGGTTGACCCGTATCAGTATAATGGCTCGGGCGGGGCGGCTTACTTGCCTTCGGTAAGTTGTCTCAGTGAAGCAGCACTAAATAAAAGAGCGGTGGAAATCCGTCCTGCAACAAGGAGGCACATTACACGTACATGCACCCTAATGATTCCTTCGTCGTCATATGACTGAAAAATTGTTGAGTACGACGTTAAACCCCAAGCACTCACTCACTCCTCCAGGCCGTAGTAACAGTGTGGTATTGCCACTGATATCCACTCCAAGGGTTTGCAGCACTGAAAGATTCTGGTTATTATTTATGAACCAGATTCTTTTGAACAAACAACAGTAACGGAAAATAAAATGTTGAAGCTGCAACTGAATGTGGTAAGTGCGTAGCAATTCCCAGGCGGTCAATTTGGCTATAGCTACGCTTGGAGCGCTGACTTGCGGATTTCCTTTGGTTTTGTATGCATTCATATGTGCACATAACAGACGCACATCCATGACATCTAGCACACCATATAGACGTAGCGGTCATCAAAATGCACCGAATACCAGGGAAATACACATCCATGCATATTTTAAACTACCGGATGTACGTTTTTAAAAACTAGTTTATCAGAGTTCTTATAATTTTGACACACCTATTATCCACTACCATATGTCGGTTTTAATGTGTGAAGTAATCTCACATATCGTTTGACAGAATTTTGGGTGATATTTACCTGCAGGTGTGCACAGATATAATTATTTATAAGCATATGTACCAAACGTTCACTGTTTGTTTTGACTTTGACTATAGAACGACGTCATTAGATAACCCGGATGTCAACGAGATTTGTGTTTCCCAGACGTTGTTCTTCAAACAAAGAATGGTTATATCCAGATTTCACTTATATCTTATGAAAGGAATCTAATCATCTAAAATTGTTTCAGAGACTAAAATGATCCAAACCTGACAAAAAGAAAAACAATTTTTCATTGTGACTGATCATAGCTCGTATGTGTATTACTCTTTAATTACTTAAGGCAAAGCACCTTGCTAGAAGGCACAGACTGGAATTAGACATTAACTGTTGTTGGCTTGTGAGTCTAGAGAAGAACCATCAATAATTAATCACACGTCTACCATAACAATGTAGTGGTGTGTTTAAGACACCACCCTTTATTGCTAGAGGGGCATGATAGGCACAAGACGAGATTGGCTCCCAGTGCTATATTGAGGACGAATAGCGCACTGGCATATTTACATACCCTTTAACACCTTACCTCACCAAAGTTAATTCACCTAAGCACAGGAATGAAACATGGTGTGGGTCGATATGAAAACTCCGTTAATAAAATATTCAAGATATTTTTTACAATTGGCGGATATCATCACAGAGTGCATAGATTTCCATGGTGGCTGGTTTATTGCTGATAATATAAACCTAAAACCATGGGATTTTACGGCCTGTATTGACATAGCACAATTTTTAGTGTCACATAGTTAAGAAAACACAATATGTGAGATGATCTACTAAACCTTTTTGGAAGGCGTATTCGTGTCAGTAGAAGCGGAAGTTTCTCAGCTATAACCAATAACCAACATTACAATGGTAAACTTTATGGACCGGCATCAGGAAACAGGTGCTTCCTTCAGTAAAAGAAAACCCCCTTCCAAATGTATGGTTTTGTATGCATCGTACATGGAATACAATCGTCACGTTTGGAATATCTTCCCGACATCATCGAGAATTGTTGACCCTTCTCAGTACATGACTTCCCCTCTCAATGTGTATACTTTCCTGGTGTGTATACTTTCTTAGTGTGTGTAATTTCTTAGTGTGTATACTTTCTTAATGTGTGTAATTTCTTAGTGTGTATAATTTCCTGGTGTGTATACTTTCTTAGTGTGTATAATTTCTTAGTGTGTATACTTTCTTAGTGTGTATAATTTCTTAGTGTGTGTAATTTCTTAGTGTGAGTATACTTTCTTAGTGTGTATAATTTCTTAGTGTGTGTAATTTCTTAGTGTGTATAATATATTAGTGTGTATACTTTCTTAGTGTGTATAATTTCTTAGTGAGTATAATTTCTTACTGTGTATACTTTCTTCGTGTGCATACTTTCTTACATCTTCAGTGGTTTGTGCTAAACGTTGTTTGAAAATTGGTCTTGCGATTTTTCATCTAGAACGTCAATTATTGTTGACGTCCGGTACACGAACGTCTCTTACGACGTCGACTCATTTTTCAACTCTAGCTGAGTTTATGGAGAGACATTTTTATCCACTTTTCTTATTTTTTACAAAACATGAAAATTCAGTCTTGGAGACTGTATCAAGTCTAAGACATTAATAGTGTGCCACGTATTATGTTACACACTGATGCAGAACGAATGGCTGTATCTGTAGGAGATTATATACCATTGTAGATATTGCGCGTATGCCAACCGTTTAGAGTGATCTACAGTCTGTATCATAATGAGATTGATCCAAGATTACAGTGTTCTAATATTCTGCCGATGTGGTCTTTCATAAATATTTTATCTCTGTAGTCGCCTGGAAATGCCTGTCAACGTTCGTGGCAATCTATACGTGCTATACACAGAGAGGATTGTACAGCTATTATCTCACAGTTTTATCACAAATGTATACCAATGCTCGAAGACAAGCCACAAGACACAAGATGTACAGTCAGCTAAGATTGATCTACGTTTGGCTGACTGACCATCATTCTTTTACGCGTTTACATAGGCCTATGACAGTCTTTTGAACTGAGCTGAGGTTCGTCGCATTCTTTGCTAAACAGTACTGTATTTGCTGAAGCTGGTTTTGGTTTTTGTACCTTATCAGACAATAATGACTTTTTATGTCTTTGCCAGAAAAATCGAAGATAAATCGTGCTGATACAAACATGCTAAATAAAAATCGTTGAACAGTGAGTTCTCATAACATGGTACCGTGAGCTGCGCTATTAATTTCTGTCATCGGCCGGTCTTCTGATTTTCTGCCCGAACTCACATAATAGACATGGCATATCACTTTTACAAGGACAGATAGATCACAGCTGGCTCCAGGGCGAGATGACAATAACCCTGTATCACTACTGGTTAGCGAAAGCTCATACTTCAGGTTGTACTGTCGAATCCACTAAGGCGTGTTATAACGACACATGAAGATATATCGCCTTGTTCATAGAACTGGACAAAATCCATGACACAGCGGAGAGATGGGTGAGTGTGGCTTCCAGGTAGAAAACTTCGCCGTGGTTATACACCAATGCAGTAGACGATTGTCACATGCTCTGGATATGCCTGGATCGTCCTTGTCACAGGGCATGAAGCAACTGGCAACCAGTTAGCGGTGGATAGGCCAGCGGAATCATCGGCTGCTTTTCGGCGATAGCATGATTCTCATCATGCCAATCTATTAACAAACAATCTGTTTTGAATTTCAAGGCAACCATAACTCAGCATGACTAACACCTGATCTTAGGAGATTATAAACGGTATCAGTTTTCCCACTGTCCTGCTGAAACCCACCTGGAAGGATACCTGTTTTTACACTGTAGCCGTGCTGTTGGAAGTTAACGTCATGTCTTAAAGAAGAACTATAGAGAGGTGCCCTGATTTCCCTTGTGCTCAGTTCAGTTTCTTACAGAGGCCACTGTTCGTTTCTAATCCTGCTGAAGGATCGCATTAGGAAAAGAACAAATTGCCAGAAAACTAAAATATGGAACGTCATAAATTTACGCCAGGTTTATTTAGTGCCACTGATACAGATTTTAAAATATCAGAAGAACATTATGTGATGAAAATTTAAAGTCGCACAGTGCGTATATTTTGAATTGGTTTAAATGAGCTTCGTTTATTTTGAACACAATATGTGATTTTGATCACGCTATGTGATTTTCGCCACTCCGTAAGCGGATGATTGCCACTCTTCCTACGCCTACAGGCCTGTTTCACGAAAGTATTCTTGACTATGGTCCAAACTTTAACCATTTTTACAAACAAAATATTTCAAGGTGGATACTCAAACCTGGCTGAAATTGCACCACCAAAGCTTAGTGTTCAGTGAATCAGTGTTCAGAATTGTACGTATTTCTTGCGGGTGTTTAAGAGTTTAATTTGAAAAACGGATCCTTTCTCAAAATAAAAACATTGCAAATTACATCACATTTTTGGACTGAGACTTGAGGGAGTAAGAGTTCCCATTTAGTCATTCTGTTTTTAAACTAAAAGCGCAGTTCTAGTCTAAATGTATCATGCCTGTATCTCTTCGCTGTAATAGGTGTTCACTGAAAACAGATTTCAGATCTTCTAACAAAATAGTGCTATGCAACTAATAGGTTTAAGTAATGCATGTGATGCTGATAAGAGGTTCCCGGAAAGGATATAGTTGTTGAAAGCCAGCATTACTACTAGTTCTGATAATCAATTGTAATCTTACTCTGTTAAACGTTGTTCTCTAAAAAAAATCGCCATTATTCATTCTGTATCACACTATCCACCCAATCCAGTTTAACGACAAATTAGATGAGACATTTATTCAGTTATTGAGTACAAGCCAGCAATCATTGTGTGTTCAAGGGTAGGTATCATTTCGTTGGACGAAACGTATGCAAGAATAACGTAATCATAGCTATCATCGCGGTATTTTCAGGATTTTGAGTCTATTACCTAAGCTAGACTGTCGAGAGAGACAGCCAGTTTGGACGTGTACAAAGCGGGTAATTAGAACTGGACATGCAATCGGACTGTTGGAAGAATAATACACGGCATCTCTCCAGATCAGTAAATATCTACGTAATTTGAAGGATATGTTAGTAAGGAAATACAGGAGAGAAATGACCCGACACATACCAATGAGGAGTTGCTTTTGTAGCTCAAAGTAAACATTTTTATATTAAAGTTGAGAGGGGAGATATTCTGTAACATCGTTCGAAAGTGAATAAAGAGCCTTCAAACTAACCCCTGAAACATTGTTCAGCTTAGGTTAAAATCAAAAATGACTGGCGAATTGATTGATTCAGCCACTGGTGATTGAAAGCCATTCTCAAGCATGTACAAGGGCCTCCGTTTCTCAGTTGGTTAGCGCGCTAGCACAGCGTAATGACCCAGGAGTCTCTCACCAATGCGGTCGCTCTGAGTTCAAGTTCAGCTCATACTGGCTGCTCTCCGGTCCTAAGTGGGAATGTCTGACAGCAACCTGGGGATGATCGTGGGTTTCCCACGGGCTGTGCCCGGTTTTCTCCCACCATAATGCTGGCCGCCGTCGTACAAGTGAAATATTCTTGAGTACGGCGTAAAACACCAATCAAATAAATAAATAAATCGAGCATATACAATTCTTGGGACAAGTCATGTTTACTTAAGACATATCTTAAGCTTTTACAGAATTTTTTTAAAGAAATGGCAGTCTGTGTGAGCCCCCAAATACAGTGTGAAAACTGTGATGAAAAGGATTGTGATGAAAAGTGTTGATAAGCTCCATGAGCTGAGAAAAAATGAGTATAAAATATTACATGACGGACTGAGTTTACGGATGGACTAACGTAAATCTATAAGACTATAAGAAAAACAAATTAATAATTAAAAATCAAATCAAGCAGAACATATCAGTCTGTAACTGGGTTGGATAAGGTGTGAATTTCTAGCTGTTAAGATGGTTATTGCTACACGGGAAGCTTCAGCAGGAAAACGTTCATTCGACACAGTCTACATTAACGGGGGACAGGAACCCTTCTTCCGATGAGAAAATGAAAAGCACTGATGTTGGCGCTTTTTCACTAGAGACACACAACCCGTTGTGATATCCTGTCACTGACACACTGACCTGTCACTGACACAAATGACCTGTCATTGACATAATGCCTTCTATTCGAGCCATCGACGAGTGTAGGCCCTGTCGCAGACATACCCATGAGGCAGTCCTGATAACAAGTTCAGCCCAGGCGGCTGGTTGGTCTGATATTACTTCGACACGGCCTTACACTATACACCACTTCGGATTTTTCACATCAACAATCTGAGGAAACTTGGTACAACAGCTTGACAATTCTAATGTCCAACGCTTTTATTATGATTGTTCATTCAAGGCTCTCGGGCTTGGTGAATTATTTGAAATCGGAATATGTAAGAAATGTGTACTTCCATAATGTATGTTCAGAATATGACAAACTAATCACACTAGCATGCATCTTTACGACCGTAGTCTGTAACCGGCAGGGCACAAAACACAAGAACATAATTTCCGTAATTATCGTAACGGTCATTCTAACATTATGTGTCCGACCAACAGTGGGCAACATTCGTAGTGTTCTTATTCCTCCCAATGTATAAGACTCCAGATACAGGTAAATGTGTGTGGCTGGTGCCTTATATATATTGCTATTAAAAAGAAAAAAAATGGGCTATTTGTATCTTGCACAAATAGCCCATGTTGAAGAACACGACAAATCACCGGATCATAAGGACTCAAACGGTATATTATACCCATTCCTCTCTTTCGGTAAAATTGGCTACACAAAAGAAAAAAGGAAACAAATGTGAAACTCATTTATGGAAGACAAACATAGTTTTCACAAGTAGGTAAAAGTGCATTGTCTACTTAAGAATGCTTAATCTGTGACTGGTTCCGTTTTTACGTGTGAGTAAATTGGGTTGGGGGTTATTGATGAAGCGATTTAAAGGCAATTCGTCGGCAGTTTTTCATAACAATCATGCCTTTGGGATCTTATTTATCTATTTATTTGACTGACGTTTTACGCCGTATTCAAGAATATTTCACTTGTACGACGGCGGCCAGCATAATGGTGGGAGGAAACCGGGCAGAGCCCGGGGGAAACCTACGACCATGTGTACGTTTCTGTAAGACCTTCCCATTTACGGCAGGAGAGGAAGCCAGCATGAGCTGGACTTGAACTCACAGCGACCGCATCGGTAAGATCGGTAATTCTGGGTCATAACGCTGCGCTGGCGCGCTAACCAACTGAGCCACGGAGGCCCTGCCTTTGGAATCGTCCAGAAACATTGCAGCCCACTATAATAGTAACACTCTAAAAACGCAAGTATGACTCAAATGTCTTCTGCGAGAAGGACTAAAAAATGCGATGGAACAAACCATCCTGTCATCTTGATTTAGGCGTTTCGTGATGGAAGACACTGGCAATTGTTCCTGTGATTTCATGGTGTGAATAAAGTTTAATGTAAAACAATGAACGTGGCAGAACCTTAGAACATTGCTTTAGCTGAGAAAATAAATGACAAATATAACTACACCTGTTTTTTCTTCGTTAATCATTTGGTTAATATGTGTTAAAATTAAAATGATTAATTGTATTGTTGTATTCATTTGCCTAAAACATAAAACTAAGGAGAACTATAGAACGAACTACATATGTATGTATATACATCAACGCCCATGCATAGTACATATTGTAGGCTATATTGGTAAGTGTGTAGCCATGCGATCAACAAGTATTTATCATTTATTTCTCTGACTGGTGTTTTACGTCGTACTCAAGAACATTTTACTTATACGGCGGCGGCCAGCATTATGGCGGGAGGAAACCGGGCACAACCCGGGGGAAACCCACGACCATCCGCAGGTTGCTGTCAGGCCTTCCCACTTACGGCCGGAGAGGAAGCCAGCATGATCAATCATCAAGCTGTAGCAGCCCCGATAGCACAGTTGGTAGAGCGTTCGCTTCGGAAGCCGTAGATCCAGGGTCAATCCTGGGTCAGGTCACATTTAAGACCTTAAAAAGAGGAAGGTAACTTCCTAGCTTGGCGTTCAGCAATAAGAGGATAGTGCAACGACTGGTTGACCCGTATCAGTATCAGGAGGGGTGGCTTACTTGCCTTTGGTAAGTCGTCTCAGTGAAGCAACACTAGATAAAAGAGCGGTAGAAATCCCTCCTGCAACAAGGAGGCACATTACCTACACTTTAAGAACTCCTTCGTCGTCGTATGACTGAAAAAATTGTTAAGCACGACGTTAAACCCCAAGCACTCACTTACTCAAGCTGTAGTATCCCATTAATATTGTAAATTTCAAATCACCACAGCTATGTCACAGTCGAGTGTTAGATTATACGCTAAAAAAACATTCAGCTATGACACGGATAAAACTGTGACGCACTGTTATTTCCTGATCGATCAAGTGATTGCCAAGAGAATACAGACGGATAAATCATTAAGGATTTAAACTCTCTATATCCCTTCGTACTTAAACCATGCAGGCTAAATGCAGCCTTACGGTAATTCTGTATACGCCCCTTTTGCCGTTAGCGCCGTATCTACAACTGCAAGGTGTTAGTATCTTGTATGAATTAAACATCCTGAGCCAGGTAAAGGCTGCTAACACTGTACAAGTTATACGCAGACATAGAAGGCCATTGCGAATCTTAGAAGGGTGGAACTAGCAACACTACACGATTCTGAATAAACTAGTCACCTAAATTACATTAGAAGACACACGAGAGAAAGATGAATACAGTCACGGTTTAGTACTATAGTTAACAGGGCGCTTTCCACGACCAGCGGCATGCGTGGAAACCTCGATCGATTCGGGGGTATCCTCACATTGATGCAGCCTAGGAAATGGTGGCTCAGTGTTTACTTATCCACGTGGAAATTGTTATTTTATATAACATTTTGTAGCACCCGATACGCCATTGTTGTTATTTGCCACCATGAAACGTTTTATGTCAATCATAGGACTGTGACAGCTTAATTACAGTAAATACCTGAACATAATTGCAGGTGTAACGAAGTATGTCACCAATGAATAATAACCGCTCATACATATCTAATTTTCCTCCATGTAGTGTGTGGGAAATATAATGTGAAGAACCATTCTACATGTCAAAGGCCGATTCCAAGTAAATAATTTGTTACCCTTGACCACATTCGAGATCCTTTCACACTGTGGTTTTACTGAGGTTGTTCGGTATTTGGGGATCAAGAAAACCAACAAGCTTTTTTTACATCAAGCAAGGTATTTTCAAAGGGACATTCTGTGCACGGGAAATCTAAAATTTGGCCACATAGCCTTAGTGTAACGAAGTATATTTGAGGGAAAGATTATAATTAATGGAAAACTTCAACGAAAGTGAATGAATGTGGGAAAGTTATGTGTGATCAACGCAAACATATGGGGTGTGAAGTGAGAGAAAACGTACACAAACGTTGCTTTTCAGATAATTTGGGCTGCAAACCCTTCAAAAACCTGAAACAAGCAGAATGTATTTTTTCTCAAACACATATTAATTCTTCATATAATGGTTTAAGATGAAGGAATGAATTACTCGTTTCCTAGCTGAGTGAACTGGAAGAAAATCTGGTCCCAGCTTCCAGTTAATTCGATAGAGCATACAGACGTAATAATACACGATTAGAGTCACGACCGTTGTTGAATTACCGACTACCTATACCCCACTACCGGATACCCTTAAGCTTCCATTATGAGCACTCGGTCTAATCTCAACAGGACTATTATAAGAGAATATAAAAACCTTTCATGTAGGGAACTCATCTTTTGCGTTTTTGAACTTCAAGTTTAGTTGACCTACTGCCTAATCGGTGTTCAGTCTAGAAGCACAGGAAGAACGACTGACCATTAAGCCGATTAAGGACATCTGTTTACACAACAATTCGGATCAGACCAGACGTCGAACTCTGTAAAAGGATTCTATGCGGAAATACGCTCGCTGATGTCACTGTTAATTGCAATGGACGCTGTGATATAGAATTGCCCAAATGTTTGTATTCATGTGCTGTGAGCACATGTACGTAGATGGGAAAGGCGATTGGACTATTGTGAACCTACTTACCTTGACTTCTCGTGCAAGTTCCACCTCGGACATTTTGTCTGGTACGAGCTATGGTTTAAATCACCGTCTTAACACTGTTCAGGAAAATCGCCGTGTAAAGCGTAACTACAGGCTAACGTGTGCTGGGAAGCACACACTCTCCACAATCTCAAAGTGCCTCTTAGAAACATGGTCCCGGTGAACACTGAACGCTTTCGACACGCACATACCTTACAAGCTAGATATGCATAGCAGTGTCTTAATCCGACTGGTGTATGACCACGCCTACTGTAGCTAAATGAGTCAGAATCTGGAGACAGGTGTGCGCTCACACGGCATTATTTCAGTACGTTGAAGGGTAAAGAGACAGCTCTTTGACACACCAAGGCTGAGCTCTTTACTGAGTATGTTTGCTGCTGTCACAGAGGTAAGATACTTCCTGGGTTTGCCGAGTAAATATGCATGTAAATGCGGGAAACTCAGAGCCGCAATCAATATGAGGGATTTCTCTTCGTCACTGTATACAATGATCTATACTGACTTGCAAAATGATGGCTGAGTCGTATCAGCATAAATCTCTTGCCAACCATCGATAACGTACCGATGCACAGTGAAGCACAGTTTGATAAAATTTCCACACTTGTCTCAGTGTACAGTCCCTCACACTGCATCTCCGATATATTGACTGTGGTGTGTAAGACCAGCCTATCGTGGACAGCTGAATTACGAGTTGCCATTGACTGGATTTCACGTGATTATCCACGTATATATGGGAGAGGAAAGCGCGCTTTCATCAGCTTCTTCTTGAGATTCTTACTGGAGAGCAAAGACGGCTTAGCCATTCGTGAAAACTAAGCAGATTGTGTATCCTGGGCAAACAATAGATTAATCAAGGAATTGACGAGTACTTTATATCAAGAGTATCGTCTACGTCCTTTTACTACTGTTAAATGTAATAAATTTTTATATTATTCATTAAATTCATCTCAATGGTTGTTGTAAATACCTCTTCTTAAGTGCTTCCTGGCGGTTGTTTTTCTCCTCTTACGTGCTACCTGAAGGATTGTTTCTCTCTTCTTACGTGCTACCTGACGGTTGTTTTTCTCCTCTTACGTGCTACCTGACGGAAGTGTTTTCTCCTCTTACGTGCTACCTGAAGGGTTGTTTCTCTCTTCTTACGTGCTACCTGGCGGTTGTTTTTCTCCTCTTACGTGCTACCTGACGGTTGTTTTTCTCCCTTTACGTGATACCTGACGGTTGTTTTTCTCCTCTTACGTGCCACCTGGAGGTTGTTTTTCTCCTCTTACGTGCTACCTGGCGGTTGTGTTTCTCCTCTTAAGTGCTATCTGACCGTTTTTTTTTTCACCATATTAACTCCTAATCCACCTTTTATCAGAAATTGTCAGCTCTATATTTAACCTGATATAACCCCGTCCAGCTGGAAATTGTACAATATATACCATTGATGTCGCGTGAGCTATTAATAGACGTGATTGTTATGCGTGACCTGCGCGAAATATTGGATGGAAACAAATGCCCGTTTCTTCATAAATTTAACACAACTTAGAACTGTTAGGGTATTTCCAAACTAACCATGGTCATAATTCGCATCCCCGTCTAACAACCATGATAACTAATAGCACTCGAGGTCCTGATGTTGTCGGTAGTACCACAGGTAATGCATAATATGGGGAGCTTTGATTTTTCTGAGGTTATTGTTTCGGTTATGAATGGGGTGTATAGTCTTCCGCCAGAATGTGTTCTCACAAAGTTGCCACAGACTGTAAACAGGGAGCCGTTTGAACATCTTGGAACTCCGCGCAATATTGCTGTAGCTGAGCGGTAGTGTATTGGTCTAAGGGGACATCCATTGATGTGGGGTTTCTGATCTACTGTCATACATTCATTAGTGCTAGCCTTTAAGGGCTCTGCCATCAACAATCACACTGCGCGATTTAATCTGCACGTTCGATATCCCCAGTTATTTCTGGACTGCAGTGATAAAACAGAAATCTGCCCTTGATTGGTTCCACAATAACATGATACATCTTTCAACTTAAGGGCCGCTTAGCTGAAGCTTAACTTTGCCTTCCACAAGGATATTTGATGCAAGGCATAAAGTGTGGGCGTCATTATAATTATTAAGCACCGGTAGATTTTCAGACAAGCCCGAATCTGAGATGTAATAGTGTCAGAATAGATCGTATTATTTCTTTAGGATTTCAGTTATATTTGTACACATTACGTAAGCCCTGGTCGACAGTTTGTATTCACCATAGTTTACAGGTCATGGTGAACCCGAATTCAGCGGGTGCTAACAGTGCTTTATATACGCCTTAAGATCGACAGGCTGCCATGTGTCATTCCATGCACACATTTGAAAAATCTCCTGGAAATCTCAACAACCGAATCTTCAAAGAGCGTTTTATGACCACTGCTACCAGACTGATGAATCTGATTAAAGCGGATATATCCAGGATGTATTTATCGACACCTTTATCTGGCCTGTCTCATAGGCTTACAAATCCAGCACGCAAGCGTCCAATTAACTGCCGAAACCCCACCATTTAGTGCAAATCTCGTATACCCCGCAAAATTCTTACACGGGATATCTGGTCAGTAACCCAATAAAGAATTCCTGAAATCTGCATCGCGCTTGGGTAAATTGTGATAACCACTTATGTACTGAACAACCACATTGTCAGAAAATGACCGTTGCCTAGACACAACGTTCTGCTTAAGAAAATGAGATGGTCAGACAAATACACAAGGCCAAGCCAATGTGGCATGATCAAGACAAAAAAACACGAGTTACGTGTTACAAATACGCAAAACAGACCTGCAGTGTGGTTGACACAAACGCATGGACAGACAAATAAACAAGTTTAGGCCCACGTGGGTGGACAAAACAGTCACACGAGTAGCCAGATACACAAAACAGACCTGCAGTGTGGCTGACACAAACGCAAGGACAGACAAATACACAAATTAAGGCCCACGTGGGTGGACAAGACAGTCACACGAGTAGCCAGATTCACAGAACAGAGCTGCAATGTGGTTGAGACAAACGCATGGACAGACAAATACACAAGCACAGAGGCAGGGCAAACTTGACGAATGCAATAACCAGAGTTTCAGCGAATGCCGAATCATAGGTTCACATCGAGGCTCAGACGTTTAAACGAGTAGGCATCGGTTTCTAAAAATTGCCAATTTAACAATGTGTGAGTTTTTTTTCTATTTGTAGAAACGCCAAAGTAAAACATCCATTAAAAACATTAAAAACTTAGGGTACAGCACATAGTGACCTTCGATATTTTATTTTTAGTCCTTCATTTCCGTTGAACACCGTGACATGTGGACATGTGGATTCAGAGCTTTAAGTAGTACTTCTAACACTGGATACTTACAACTTGTCTGTAATAGACTTATTTACAGGATATAAATTGACTACAGTCAGTCACACACATGCTAATGGGTGACCAGAGTGCATTCTTAGCTGCTATACATTGTCCTACAAAGTCACCTGTAGGACTAGTCTATCTAGCACCACCAATGCAAACAGCAAAACATTTGTCAAACATTTATTCCTCCGGTGGGTTGGGGTTTGTGGACACGTGCCGTCATAACCTCCACCAGCTGACAATCTAAATTACAGACGGACACAAACCAGCGCATTCCGTCCGTATGAGCCGCACGACAAATCTTGCTATGCTTTTAGAAGACCTGTAGAGTTTCCAGTCAAATCCATGTCATGATGGCCATATGTCATGTAATATACATATAATTTTTTACTATTTCGACAGAGCTAATACGGAAATTGAGGGTCAGCAGTCCTGGTTTAATTTTGAATTATGGACGATGTCATACAATGCATGCCGGGGAATTGCAGAACCACGTAAACCCAATCATGAACCCTACACTGTCGTGCATATAGAACAGTGGTTAAGAGCTGTCCATGGTAATAATTACCTACATTCCAAAATTTACAGTATGCCACATATAACATTAGATAACCTTTGTGTGCACACTTTTTTATGGATATCTTCGGTTTATGTAAGGAGTTAACTTCTCTGGCAAGCTCCATCTCTTTCATCATTTCAAGAAAATCACAAGACGATCCTCTTCTATATCTTGTACCCAGGAGACATACCTAATGTATCAGCCCGCGATTAAATTTAAATCACGTATTTGGCGTTATAATTCTTTGGAAGAATGTTGCCAGTGTGAAGTTAATGTTCCAGACATGAGACAAATCTCTGACTGAATAATTTGCTTCTGTGTCATCATTTAAGCGTAGTCGATGATCGGACTCGAAGCGTAATCATATCCGTTCATCACTTGTCCGCGTAGACACCACTGGGATACGCGATATCCTGTGACGCTATCATTTTCCACGGCTTATTTCATCAGATCTTTAACTAATGTCCTGAGAGATAAGACATAACAACTGGCAGGCAGAATCTCCGTAAATCATTTCCGATGGCAGATACTTGGCCACAGTACAATATCATCCTCGCCCAAAGAGAATGTGACCTGTTTAATCTAGGTATGCGCAGCCTCCCTGACTTACCATTGCACTAGTCACAATGTCTGGTAGGGATCAATAAGCTAACATACCAATCGTGTCGCTGGTCTGTTGTCTTATATTATTTATGAGACGTGCGAGCCTCTATTCATGGTTAGCAATATATTTTCCCTGGAAAACATTCTGGTCACATTTGTCGGAAGCGTGCGAACTGCTTTGAGCGCAGGGCCTTAACACCCGAGGGGGGGGGGAGTCCGACACCATACACTGATTATTTTATCTCTTTGTTTGTTAGGTTGCAGGCAATTGCTTTACTACGTCCATTAGGCTCAGGTGGAACGCTTTTCACACAAAAGCTTCGGGAAGGGTGGCATTTCTAGTGATTGCAGAATCTTCGTACAGTGTTTACAAAGACAATACATCCATCTTTAAGTCTATTCGTAGGGCTTTGGAGACAATAATTGCTCAAAGACGCTCGTGTAGTCACTCACGTAATCCAAGGTTCCCTAAAGACCAATTATCTTATACCAGTATGGCGGCCTTGTTTTTAGCTCACATGCGGGAAAGTTCGTCAATAACCTACCAAACGTTGGTGGTTTTCCCCGGGCGCATTGGTTTGCTCCACCCAAAGGTGACCGTAATCGTATAAATGAAACATTCTAGAGTATGGTCTTAAATAACAATCAAATAAATAAACAAATTCGCCTTACAGTTTGCCTTAAAGGTTCCACTGATTGACAGCTTACCATAAGGGTCCCACTGATTGACAGCTTACCATAAGGGTCCCACTGATTGACAGCTTACCACAAAGGTTCCACTGATTGACAGCTTACCATAAAGGTTCCACCGACTGACAGCTTACCGTAAAGGTCCCACTGATTGACAGCTTACCATCCGCTGATAGACAGCTTACCATAAATGTTCCACTGATTGACAGCTTACCATAAAGGTTCCGCTGACTGACAGCTTACCATAAAGGTTCCGCTGATTGATAGCTTACCATAAAGGTTCCTCTGACTTCATCGACCGACGACTTGATTGCTAAGTTATCATGACATCCTTCTTGTAGTCTAGAGATTATATATATTATTAAATCTGTTTAGTTCACTATGCATCCATTTTATCTTACAAAGAACTGAATAATTTGTTATAGTTATCGATGATGTACACTCTGCTTATACCACAAAACTGAAGAACGTCTTAATATGCAGAAGTTTTTTCTGTCCGCAAGATATAATTAGCTCAAAGACATAAGCACAGGACACATTCAGCCTGCACTGTGTCAATACATTTGGCGATTTAGAGACACACATTTACCCTATTGACTTATTACGCTCATGTTCTGTCATGTTTAAACAACTAGGCTGTCAGACTGAATGTATCAACACCGTAAAGATGCAAGTTTGGTTATATATTATGACATACGCGAAGGTTTTCCATCCATGGTCATACCATGTTTTGTTCGCTATATGGATACTTTCCGCTTGTTAAGTTCACGTATCTTATGACTAGGGTATTACTCAGTCATTCATAGGTGACAATTGTTTCGAGAAATAAACAATGAAAGTGTCTGTAAGTTAATAATGATAAAGAAGAATAATCGCCTGGGACTAGCGATTCGCTCAGAAGCCAGCCTTTCATAAGGGCAGTAGAATACATTTATTGGGTGTGCTTATCCACTTCATGGGCTTTTGTATGAAAGGCCTGTGTTCTTTTGCTGTAACCTTTGTACCCTGTACCACAAGAATGCATCGTATGCCTGATATAGTTATACTGGGTATGAATAAGTCAAAACGCGTGTTCTCGCAAGGGATATGCATGGTCGGTCTTATTTCTGAGCTGGGCAGACGGGGGGGGGGGGCTCGATGTTTCAGTTGGTTAGTGCACTAGCGCAGCGTTATGACCCAAGAGTCTCTCACCAATGCGGTCGCTGTGAGTTCATGTCCAGCTCATGCTGGCTTCCTCTCCGGCCGTACGTGGGAAGGTCTGACTAAACCTGCGGATGGTCGTGGGTTTCCCCCGGGCTCTGCCCGGTTTCCTCCCACCATAATGCTGGCCGCCGTCGTATAAGTGAAATATTCTTGAGTATGGCGTAAAACACCAATCCAATAAGTATTTCTGAGCTCTTTTAAGTTTAGTTAAGCTATACATAATAAAAATTCACCTGCAAACTGAATCAAGAACATAGGCCTATTGTAGCTAACTGTAAAAAGGTAAATGTAACAAAACAGAATCATTAAACCCCTTGTCCCTTTGCGGAGCTAGAAAAGAGATGAACAGTGTCATGCACTGGTGATTTTCCTATTAGACACCCTCTTCCCCAACTGGACGATTCCTGCCTCAGCACCTTTCCAACAAGATATCTTCACTGCCTACATACAGAGTCTAAAATATTGAGATACCGATAACTGACAACTAGAAAACGTTTTTAATAATAAATGCGTTTGTTTTTGACATACTTTTGTCTCCTAGATGATTTACATTAGGTGTCTTACAAAAGTGAGCCATAGGTTCATAAGGTGGCGCGAGTTTACATTTCTGCATTCACAAAATCATATACACCAAGGTTCAAATTGACAAGACAACATAACATTCAACCCTTTTTTAAAGATGTGATATGGACACAAACATAACTTCAACATTACTTTCACACCATTTTTAAACATGTTATATGGACACAAAACATCATTAAATATAACCTTCACTCTTTTTGAAACATGGGGTAAGGGCACAAAACATCATTAAACATAACCTTCACCCTTTTTGAAACATGTGGTATGGGCACAAAACATAATGTCAGCTATTCGATAGCTTCTTCCAGTGGTATCACAAGCCACATTACTGGTTACACTTCGATGGCTTAGTTGTATTATTTCAATAAGATATTCTAACAAGATATTAGGCAAATAATGGCGATTTACTGCATGAAGTCTGTATGAGTCCCTAGGTATATACAGTTTAGGTCTCCTGGATAGCTCACGGCTGTTTTCCTGTTGTTACGTTGTAAGGTTTACATGTGGTGACAATATCGTCCATTGGCACCCGCGAAACAGGCACTGCTGGCATAATACATTAAAGCACGATCTTTCCACTCAAGGTAATGATACACCTAGCTGTGTTTTGTCAATGTACGATTTGCGTACAATCAGACAAAACGACACGCAAATAGCATTTCAGAGAACCGACACGGGTAAACCAACTTGGCTCGAGCCGATGTGAGTGTTGTCGATATAAATCATAACGAATAAATATATCACCGAGGTACTTCCAGTTCTGTGTGTCAACAGATCTCGGTTATGGATGAGTATTTTGCGTGAAACTGACAAGTAGCTGTGATGAATAATAGCGCTCCATTACGTATCATGGCTTTCGCTGGGAACAACACTCACCTGTTGACAGTATGTAACTTTAACTGTATCTCTTGATGACACTTTGAGGAATTGCCGCTCGCCTAATTCTCGGCAGAAGTGAATACATTACCGCTGTGAGTTCATTAAGCTGTCTGTGAATTGTTGTGAGCACTAACCCTTTCAGTTTGACTTTGGCCCTTTCTACAAAGCGTGAGTTCTTATCGCTTTGTTATAAAATCTTATACTGATCAACAGTATAATAGCATTGCCATATTTTCACAAAAGAATGTGGCATCACTTCCCTTTCCTAAATAAATAAAAGTGCTGATGTATGTAACTCATTATCAGATTGAGGTGTCTGGGCGAGACATAAAAGAAATGATATTCTGCACGAGGTTGATATTAAGCTAAGGGAATTCCCACTGCTGGCACATAAGAGCCGGGTTTAACCGCGGCCTTGGACATGGGATTTATACATTCCGCCTATCCATTATTCATCAAGACTTAGAGATAATTAGCACTCGAACACGATCGTTCGCGCCGTTTTTTGTTATTTAAGAACACTTGTCTTCCACATATATATGGCGTGTTGGTCTGAACATGAAAAAATTTGCAACTTAATTGCAAATAGTCAGTGACTTACTCTGGCACTCTTGACTTTTTCCACCCATTTGACAATCAAATAGGTGCAGAAACTAATTAATTAGTTAATTAATTAATTAATTAACTACAGTGTATATTTAAATAAGTTTATTTATTAATTCAGAGAGTATATAACTTAGTAATAAATAAACGATAAATAAATGGTAAATAATTAAACACATAAATACTACAATACAGCTCTACCACCTGACAGTCGAAAACAGTTGTCAACCATTAAACTGACAGAGTGGTTTAATATATCACCAAATATATTAACAACAACAATCTTCCTTACGGCTGCATATGAACACCCGTTTATCATGTAAGAATATCAGGTAGTTTTTTTTACTTTTATTATCGGTGTGCGTGGGAAAATATTGACTGCAGAAACTTGAAAGCCTTATTGTTTTAACGTGGATCATCTTCGGCTGAGACTGTTATGGCACCATTAAAACCTTCATTCATATTCGGTTGCCATCTTTCCGGGCATTCCGATCAAGGTACCGGTAAGGCCTTCGCCTTCGCTTGCCATATTTCCGGGCATTCCGGTTTTCTTCACCCATAAACCTGATTACCTGATGAAATATTGCTACAGCATCCAGCAAAACATGATACCTGTTTTCTTAGTATGGAATGACATTTCTTTGTGCAATACGTTTATTTGGCTTCCATCCAAATTGTACACAGTGATTCAATCAAAAGCTGGCATGCCCTTTAGAACGACAGGAGGGCAATTGCTTTATCTGGGAGCGATTCTTACAGTCTTCTGGCGCTGTCAGTTACACCGGTCACTTGGAATTACCCTCTATCTGTCTGACATTAAGTCTGGTGGGGAGGATAATGCCAGTTAAAGCCTCTCAAGCCAAAGTTAGCTAGCCCTAGATTGGTTGAGTCCTGAGTGACATTAGGATATGGAATTCGTAGGGTCTTTATTAGACGAAGTGTGCCATCAACACTTTCTGATGTTATGCTAGCATGATCAAAGACTGTCCATGAAAACAACCTGATTTACCGGAGAATCTCTCTACGCTGTCTTGCAGTCATATTGTATCTGCATTTACTGTCATTACGAAACGCTGTGTAACTGGCATGAAGACGAAAAACACAGCATTTTGAGTAATTCTAGACCTGTGACGTAAATTGCAATTAACATTACTGCATCTTTTTATCTAATTCCACTTAAGACATGGTGCTAAAGGGCGTGTAATTTTCTACTATATATGCATTTACATGAACAGTTAGAGTAAAGCTCTGACTGACGCAAATTGATAAGAGACCGTATTTCACCGGTTACCTGTGACCATTTGCCAGCTTTCACACTGTCGTCACTACCCTGGTTTTTCTCTCTATTCTATACGTCTCAATTATACTGTATAGTTACTGGTGGATTCGATCGTAATGTACCTCCATACTGGAACATTATACTTGAAACATATATGCCTATTAGGCATATTTATTTATTTAAACTAGGGGTACATAAATTGAAAAGAATTCTATACCACAAACATAGATATTTATATAGGTATATCCCGACTCATTATGAAATGGCGTTAAAATTCTTTTTTCAAAGTTACAACCGAATAAATACACGACACCTTGGCTGTTTTGGGCATTTGACCCCAATTCAATGCGGTTCTGAAATTATACTGGCACACTGAATTTCATCATAGCTCACAATCAAGCCTGAATGGATGTTTAGAGCTTAACGCCACAATAGCAATATTTGAGCCATAATGTATCATATAATGTATGCCTCAAATATGAGTTTCATGTAACTCAGAAAAGGAAAAGAAACCTTCAAGCTGTGCGTAAGAACATATAGGTATACGTTCACAAAATCAATATGAATTTCTTTACAGAATTGAGAACTGTTACCGCTTTTATTTGTTTATTTATTTATTTGACTGGTGTTTTATGCCGTGCTCAAGAATATTTCACTTATACCACGGCGGCCTGCATTATGATGGGAGGAAACCGGGCGGAGCCTGGGGGAAACTCACGATCATCCCCAGGTTGCTGTAAGACCTTCCCACGTACGGACGGAGTTACCGCTTTTATGAAATGGGCGTCGCATGTCTCGGGAGAATAACAAACAATACAATTAAGTATATATGACATTTGAAATAGTTCTGCTAACGAATGCATGCTGTATTTTATCCTGTACTATTACATGCAATAGCAAATTGCGAACAGGGCATCGTTCAGGAAGTGAGCGTATCCATACACATACACGTGATCATCATATATACATATACAACAGAACACGCCCACTATGACACGTTAGCTGATGATGTTCTCCCTGGTTGCCAGGAAACGGTTTAAAACTCATAAAGAATTCATTCGGCCATACTAATTCTCACACCAATAAACATAACGCACTTGTGCCTTATATAATCGAAGGTTTATCCGAAATAGCCCATGCGCATGCAGTGTGGACGACCAGTGCGATCTGAATAATCATTTATTCCCCATTATTACCTGAATCAGATCTGCTTGATGCACCAGACTATGGTGGTCCATTAATATCGGTTTCTATGGTAATTTACAAACATGAATTTATAAGTTTTCCTTTCAAAATGTATCATAAAGAATACACATCACAGGATTCTGTGTAATACAAATATGATCTTCACTGTAGAAGAAATATACAAACAGTTTAGATAGTTTTCTCAGCGGTGTAAAGCTTTTTCGTCATGGTGAAAAGCCTTTCTCCGCGGGAGAAACAGTTTTGTCCGCGCATACGCAGTGGCAGACTGTGTCCCTCCGCCAGCTCCATTCACAGCGTAAATGTTTCTCCACGGAGTAAACGTTTCCTCCGCGACGCAAAGTTGTTCCACGCTGTTTAATACTTTTCCTCACGCCTGATCTGAATCTGGGGTATCTGTCGCTTAATATTTAATTAAGACGTCTACACACCACAAGCAAGAACCTTTCCATCGCGAAGCATGCAAAGCCTTGCATCGTAGGGAAAACATATACGCCTCGAAGAAAACATTTTCAAAGCGAGTTATTTCCATCTTGCATCAAGGAAAACTTGATAAAAGTCTGAATAAAAGTCTGTTTCGCGAAAAAAACTATATATACCTAGCAGAAAATATTCCAAAATACCGTGGAGTTAAATTTCCCACCGCGGAGAAACCTGCATCCACCTGGGAGAAAACGCTCTTCGATGTTTTGTTTTTTTTTTAATTTTTTTTTTAATTAAATTGGTGAATCCACCGTACCAGGCAGCAATATCGTCAACATATGACCAGGAAGAACGTGTATGGATGGGAATAACAAAGGCTACACAATTTTTAGCAGCCTCTGCTCTATTACTTATTAGCTTTAACACAACTGACCACACAACCGAAAAAGTCATTAGCCGACGTCCAAAGAAGCCCGTGAAGTTAATATACGAGTATATATGTACCAATGTACTTCTACGGTAGACCGAAATGAATAGGAACATAATATGTTGTAAAACAGTATTTGGGTTGGCAAATCTGCAACATTTTCAGGTAATGCTCAACAATTTTGGACATTTATTTGATTAGTATTTTACGCTGCACTCAAGAATATTTCACTTATACATTATGGTGGAAGGAAAGCGAGAAAACCCACGACCATTTCAACAAAAAGATAACTCTGAATACCTGTTTTTCTCTACTTTTCTTACACCCACTGGCAACAAATGTTGCGTTGTTGCTCTGTTAAAGACGATATGATGTAAAGTAGAGTGTTTCCGTTTACAGACTGTTGCATGACCGGATGGTGCTTCACCAGATAGTACTTGATTGCGGAGCAACTAGGTAGATAGCCCTGAATGGATTTTATCGATTTATATGCAAATGTGCATATCGGTGACAGGTAAGCGACAATTTTTTCTTATTGTTTCCTGTGGATGTCCCAAAAATAGAAAGCCTCGCAATTTCAGTCTTGTTATCCACAACGCACCAACGTGACCACTCGTTTTAAATTAAAACGTTGTTGTGAACCAAGATGTTGTCCACTCCGTAATTTTACAAAATATATAAGCACACTTCTCCATCTTCGTTAGGTTGTTTGGAACCATTTTAATGTAAAATATCACTTTCGCTTTTCTATCCATGAATTTCACATGGAGGCAGAATGAACGACAAAATAGAGCGTTTCTATCCTGTTCAAGCAGGGGCTAGATGAAGTAAAGCAGCCGTGGTCACAGTGGGCTTCCATAGAATACAGCCCTCTATGTATAAACTGGGTAGACAATTTCATCAACCTCTACATCGATAAGGCTTTACTGGGTTGAGTATATCTCGTTGGCAAACTTAATTAGGCTGTCGTGTGAGATTATGTTTTCTGGGTCATACAATGAGGGTGGACAAATCGAAGTGATTCACCGCTATCCAGAAAGAGTGTAAGATTTCTAGGAACAGCTAATTAGAGATAGTCATTAGCACAGAGGATTTATATTCTTCCCTCGACCTTGACCTGGATTTCCACTCAGAGTTCCTGTTTCCTCCCAGACTAGCTATAGCACAGATAATGCTATAGCAAGCTGATACACTGACATGCATCGTTTTGAATACAACGTTTGTCAAAAATCCCCTTACACAGTTTTCACGCAGCGCTAGTCGAAGGTCTACATACATGTAGAATTAAACTGATACACATAACTTTAAATAGTACGCTCAGATATGACTCGCTATGTCATATGTTTTCGCTGTGTCTCAAATGACTGGTGCTGTGTCTCAAACGACTGTCACTGAGTCATATATGACTCGCTGTGTCATACGTGTATATGGCTTGCTATATCATAAAGGGCTCATTACGACACAGGACTAACTGTGTCACATAGGCCTATATGAATTGCTGTGTCACATACGACTTTCACTGTCACAATGTCACACATGACTCGCTGTGTCACATGCGCTGTGTCACATGCAAAGGCTGTGTGGAACTATAAGCTTGTTTGCAAGTGTTAATGTGTAATTGTATATGTTTCGCCTCAACGGCTATCAGCTTTACAAGCTATACACTAAGTGACAGAAGAAAAGTATGTAACAAACAAGAAAAATATACAAGATAGTGAGTAAAAATCCGCATTGGTAAATTCTGTGATGGATTTCGGAGTCATCTGTGATAACTCGCTATCACCTCTCATGTTTTATTAGTTGAATTGATACTGGTTGAATTAAGTGAAATGACACAATATAAGAGACTACACCATGGAAAGTAAAACCAGCGCAACGACGACAGTGTGGTGTTTGATAAATGCTCACATGTAACCGATGGAAATCGACCTTTGTTAATTGAGCTTGGTTAAAGTTTCATTCTAACTGGTGATGTAAATTCTTAAATAGTAGCGACTAACACGCTAACAAAAATATGTAGATGACAAGTAAGTATGCTTATTATACACCTAAGTGTCCAGCGCCTACTATATTATGTAGTAAATACAACTGTCCAATATTTTTAGTATATGGGACAGTTGTAACTGTGACGTCATATTCGGACTACTTTTTGTTTGTCAACAAGCAGACGACACAACACGATGTTCGTCCGTGCTCGTCCAGAAAAATCTGTCTCCGGACAGTCCGTTCTACCTCACACCAGTTCCCGAATGTCGCCTCAAACCTGATGCAGCTGTGTGGTATTACTCCACTCCAATGGGAGAGCTAATGAAGAGAGCAGTCGAGGCTGCTGGACTGAAAGGCCGGAAAACTAATCACTAGGTCCGAAAAACAACCGTCCAAACCCTTGTAAAATCTGGCGTCGCTCAACATAAAATTATGCAGGTCACTGGACACAAATCCCTTGCTAGCATCCAGGAGTATGATTCTAAATGATATCACATAGAGCAGAAGCAAATGTCGAGTTTACTTCAGGGCAATCGCGCCTTCAGTCAACCATCTCCCGCGCTTCCATTCCCTGGCCG